>NW_008599611.1:11315-76554 GCF_000691845.1 Merops nubicus
AGAGTGATTTATTAATGAGTAACAATTCAAAACAATCATAATTAACTACATTCTACATTTTGTCCCCAAGATAACAAGTCCAAAGTAATTTAAAAGCCAAATTATCCTTGTTTTTCCACACCAGTCTTCACACCTTCAGTAAGATGACTTCTGGGGTCAAGATGACATGAAATTGGTCCTCATACATATTTATATACAATACACCCCTATTCATTTGGCTTTAAAAGTACAACACAAATAATATCCAGAAATTAATTTTCCTGCTGTAATGTTAGCTTTCACTTTTTGCACATTTTCCCACTGAACAACCTACATAGTACTGTATTCCTCAGCATAGCAACAGCAATCCTGAAAGCTGTGTCAAATTCACACCTATGCAGATAGGAGGTCTCTGCTCCATTAAGCAAGTCCCATTTCCAAGGGTAAAAGGAATGCTATTTTTCTAGCTCAGTCATGAGCAGTCTTGAGAAGTGAGTTTGCACATTAGAGACAGTTTGCAGTGACGTTCCTTCGAAACCACAGGGAAGCTCCCCACTAAGTTCATTGGGCTTTGGTTCAAGGTCAAAAATGAGAAAAAGCTTCAGATATTAAAGGCAGAAAGGACTACAGTGGTCAGACATCCTGATGTCTTGTACTGAAAGACAATTTCACCAAGTAATAGATACACGAAGACTGCAACTTCTGATCAAGGCACTTCGCATTTTTGATAAAGACAGGTAATTTAATTACAAAGAATTTCAATGAACGTATAATATATCCAGTACAGGCATTAGACAATTAACTTCTTATAAAAAAATGGGCACTTTATTTCTAGCCTAATTTTGTTCACATTTGCCAATCTCAAAGTTTCAGAATGTAGAATCTTTCAAAAGGATACCCAGTACCATAATCATTCTGCTGGCATGCAGCATTCTTTCCTGGTTATGGATCTGGCAGTGCAAGTTGTTAGGAATTGTTTAAAAAGAGTAAAATGTTTCACTTCCCAGAAATATTTTACTGGTGTACTTTGTGTAATGCAATCAGTCCAGTCATTTCAAGAAGATGACTCTTCAAGGGCACAGGTAAAGGGTTCTGTGTATAAACTGCAAATGAAAAATTGATGCAGAAGACAAGTAATACATAGAAACTGCCCTGCATTAATGAGAATGCTGCTGGGGAGCCATAACGTCACTCCTGTCTAGAAGCACGAGTAAGATCAAATCAGGTTTTACTTCAACTAAGTCTCACATTTGAAAAAACTGAGAAGCAAATGCTGTTTAATTTTGCCTCAAACTTGCCTTTCTGCATGCTTGTATGACCAGGCCTACTTTGCACATAACCATACAGAGTGATTAATACTTATAACTACTTAGTGTGAGCTAGTGTCAGTTTGACTCAACTTCCGTTGAAACTGATGGGGTTTTCCACTGGGAATATAGCTGAGTTGTGAGGACCAGTTGCTTGATGGTATTCAGACACCTAGCAGAGTATTGGCTAAGTAGCAGGTAAATTCTGTGTGAGCTTTGATTCAAATTAAAGGTATGTTCAGCTCTGATGACTTTGTGTCGCTGCTGCAGATGCCTGCACCTCACTCTAGAGCAAACATCAGCATCTGATGTAGGAATTGTACTATAACCTCACTGAGTTCGTTGATAATTTTAATCCATTTGCTGTAATCAGAATCTGTATACCCAGCTATAGATACTTTGGAGATGCCTGAAGTTAGTTAGGTTGATTCCTACCCTAGGTACCTAGTTGTTTTTGAAATTCTCTCTAGACATCAGCAGTCTAAGGTCCCCTTGAATTTATTGCAATGGAAGGTAGAGGCTTAAATGACTGTTAGGTTATGGGCACAGATGATTAAATATCTGCACAGAAGTGCAACAGGGAGCAAGTCAGTCACCTGAAACAGGTGACTTAAGCTGCCAAAGGCATGAATCTTCCATGAGTGCACCTCTCTCTACGTTAACAACGTAGAACTTTAATGGTGACTGCCTGAAGATGGGGGCATGAATCCTGGCTACCACATTTGAACTTTTGTACTCTTATGCCCTCACTGCACTGCCTACTCAAATAGAGCATTTGCATTCACCAAACTCTGGGCAACAAAGGTACTAAGGAGTCAATATATATGTTGTTGTGTACCGCTGTAAATAAAACAAACCCACACAGATATTAACCAATGAAACGTGCTAAATTCAGCTTAAACACTTTCTGATTTCTAATATTTAATGCTTTAGCTAATTATCACTAATTCTCTCTTCATTAATACATAAACAGAAACGCCATAATGGTATTAGTTGTAATCATTATTATTTCAGGCATTTTGAACAACATATTCCACAGAGATTTTAAAATAAAACTGCGTAATAGTGAAAATGTAATACAAAGACTGAAAGTTTGTTTTATTACCAGCTTGCATTTGGCTAGCTCTAAAAGGAAAATTTTCCTGCCACTTTAATACTGTACTCTGTAAAGGGATTGCTAAAAATTAAAAGCTTTCATTCTCCTCTGGAGCCTTGTTGCAGCAAAGAGGTTTCACAGTCTCCTGACTTCCATGGTGCTGATAGAAATACACTTGTAGTCTAAATATGCCAGGAAAGTATTCCAGTAGAGATTATGGGGTAGCTGGAGCCCTACTGTGATTTACTTAATTCAAAGTGGTGCTTGAAAGAGACTTTTAATCTGTGACGGACAGAAATGGCAATGTTGATACTGAAAATGACATTTAGCAACAATTTCTATGGCTTTTTCTGAAAGTGGCTGGGGAAAAGCATCTCACTGATATCACTGGTGGAGTTAAGCTTCTGAATTTTACATAGGGAATGATGGAGGGTGAGCTATATTTAGATGAAAGGGATTCACTTCTTTCTAATACCATGCAACCAGGAAATCTGAGGTTCTCCCTTTCAACCCTGACGCAAAGTGGTTGATGTTAATTTTTTCATTAGTTTCACTGACCTCTCTGGAGGCCAGTAAAAAGGCTGCCAAAAGATCTAAGGTCCAGAATTAAATCATATTTATGTGTGTAACAACCATTCATTTAACAGAACGATTTCACTGATTTTAATTGAAAATTAGGATGCTAAATACTTTCAAGGATCTGAGCCTAAGTGATTGAAATAAAAAAAAAAATACTGCTAAACAAAGTCCTGTGTTAGAACTGCATGTTTCTATATTTTTTAA
The DNA here is from genome assembly GCF_000691845.1 of Merops nubicus. Taxonomy (NCBI): domain Eukaryota; kingdom Metazoa; phylum Chordata; class Aves; order Coraciiformes; family Meropidae; genus Merops; species Merops nubicus. The sequence continues at coordinate 14,481 of NW_008599611.1, forward strand.
ACATTTGAGTGAATAGTTTTATTACACTTGCATTAACACAAATATCTTACGCTCCTATGATGCTGCCTCACCATGTGTGTATAGACCATGGTGGAAGCTCCTAGAAAGCAAAGAAAGGAAGCTCTTAGATAGTTTGCAATCAAATCAATGGTGCTGAGTTGCTGGCTTCAGATCCAGCCTCTGGCTCCACCTTCTGCACCCTGATCCTGTTTTTCATGAAATCTAACTTATTAGTCACCTTGTAAAACTCAGTAAAACCTATTCCCTGGTTAACACTATCTTCCCTGAAATTCAAATGTACCATTAACAGGTTTGATTGTGGATAGTGATAGAACAGGAGGGAGAGATTCAAATAGAAGAGATAGTTGAAAATTTGTCAGTAGCTTTAGTGTAAAAAGATTTTAGAGAATTCGTACTGACTAAGGCAAACTGGGCTACTGTTGTTAGCAGTCCACTTGGAAGAGAGACATGAGGAGCTAGGTATGGAACACAGTTAACTGGCATAGCTAGAGAACCTAAAAAACAAACAAACCGAAAACCAAAGATCCCAACAAAAACCCCAAAACAAAATAAAAATGAAGTTGGAAACACATCAAAGCCTAAAGCCTTATAGGAAAAGTCTGGTGAGGAGAAAATATTCCTAGAGAGGGGAAGATTGCTGATTACAATATGGAACAATCCAGGAAAAAAAAAAAAAAAAAGAGATTAAAAAGCTATTGCAGACAAATATTTTCAAAACCTTGTCATGGCTTGAAAGCCATTCAACCCATTAATGGGATCCACAGAATATCTTGCTGAATAATATGAAAACAAAAAGGTGAAAATTGTGCACTACCCACATTTTCCACAGAGGGCACACAGAATTTCTAGGGTAAAAAGTTACAAAAGTCAGGAAAGAGGGCTCAAAGTCACTGTGACAAATAGAGGATGTGTGTTTGGTTTGTTTTTCAATGAGGCTTGCTGATAGAAAGGAAAGATTTCTACATGCACAGAAAGAGGAAAGGAAGAGGATAGGAATAAATTTGAGTGAGTTAGATTTTCAAGAACCAAAGCAATTTCTGTCCAGGCACAAAGAGACAGGAATGAAGATTGATAATGCAGTAATAGAAGCAGGAGCACAGTGCAGAGAGATAGTTATGGATGGTTAAATGTTTGTAACTAGTTACAGATGTCTGTTGCCAGGAGAGCCTATTTTAGGGCTTTAAGCACGTGCTTGATTTTAATGAGATTTATTCTCAGGCTAAATGTTAGGCAAGCTGTAAGGACTTTGCTGAACCAAGATCAAAGAGAGACAACCGTCATTTGATTTAAGTATGGTGGTTTTGTCATATTTGTTTGAGCTTATGAAATTCCAAACTTTTGTCAGAGGTAACAGTCAAATTTGTAGAAAAATTAAAAGCAAATTGACTACAGCCTTCCTGGTCTGAGTTTCTACATGTGGACATGAGATCAGAATCAGGATTTAGTTACTAGAATTTAGAGATGAAGAAACAACAAAAGCAAGCACTGTCACAAATTGGATGTAAAGTGTGAAGAAATGGGATTGAAATCATCATGGAAAAGGAGTGTATTGTATATGTATGGCAAGTTTTTGGTAGTGGTGGGCTATGGGGTGGCTTCTGTGAGAAGCTGCTAGAAGCTCCCCCTATATCCAACAGAGCTAATGCCAGCCAGTTTCCAGACAGACCTGCTGCTGGCCAAGGCTGAGCCCATCAGTGATGGTGACAGCACCTCTGTGCTAGTGTATTTAAGGAGGAAAAAAACCTATGCAACTGCAGCCAAAGCAGGGAGTGAGAATATGTGAGAGAAACAATTATGCAGACATGAATATCAGTTAAGAAGGAGGGGGAGGTGGTGTTCAGGGGCCAGAGCAGAGACTCCTCTGAAGCCCATGATGAGACAGCCTCTTCCTCTTCAGCCCAGGGAAGTTAACAGTGGAGCAGATATCCACCTGCAGCCTAGAGGACCCCACCCTGGAGCAGGCTTTTAGCAGGAGCTATGAACACATGACAAGAGGACCCTACACTAGAGCAGGTTTACTGGTAGGACATGTGACCCCACAGGGGACCCACATTGGAGCAACCTGCTCCTGAAGGACTACACCCCATGGAAGGAGCCCACACTGGAACACTTCATGAAGGACTGTAACCTGTAGGAAGGACTCGTGCCAGAGTTATGTAGTAGGGATTCAGAGACAGCTTTGTATTCTGACCCTGTCATCGGGGGAACTGCTCTTGCCATAAAGAGTCAGGGAGCCCTTCCAATAGCCAGAATACCCACAGAGCACACCCCCCCCCGCCCCATTCAAACAACCCCAATGCAAGCAGAATCAACTCTTATAGAGGTGGTTTCTTGCCCAGACTCCAAGTTAATGTGGAAGGCACAGGCACCTGGTGGTGGTCTCCTCATCAGTTCCCACCCAAGGCTGGCCAAACCCTGGGTGAAAAGCAATTAGGAGGGTCCTTCTTGCCTGTTTGTAGACATCATCCATATGCCAAGCCTCATCCAGGGTTAGGGGTTTATCCCCTTAGGACCCTAAAGGGTCCTTATCCCACTTCTCTCTTTAGGTAGTAAGGTTCTTTTGGCAGTAGGGTGTGTATTTTAGCACATTTATACAGCAGTTAGGACTGGAGGGCTTTCATATCGTTATGGCAACTTCAAGTGTTTCTGGAACATGCGTAATATTTATAACACTGACAAACAAAAGCGCACATCAACTTTTATTTTATCTGTCTAAATGAAAGACTAAAGAAAAGAAGGAAAGATGTATGTCAAGTTTTATTTTGTTTATCTAAATAAAATAATAAATAAAAGGAAAGTTCCTACCTTCTAAAATGCCAGGTCCATAAACAATAACAGTATTTAAAGTCTCCTTATTGTTACCATTCAAAACAGTGAGGCTGGCATCTGTCATACATTTTGAAATCCCAAGCAATTAAGAGCAAATAAAAGAATAGTTAGGAATAATCTAAAACTGGTGCTGACTAAAGAATAAGTAAACAAGCTTGACCTGTTTTTCGATGTACTTAAAGAGACACAATGTTCCCCAATTTAGTTAAGCTACAGCTATTTCTACCAGCTTCGGTGCTCCTGTATTACTCTTACCAGAAGCAGAGACTTACAAAAAGAACACTTCAACTTCATAACCAAGTAAAATACATATATAAAATACAGCATAGCCCTTATGAAAAATGAACACAAAATGTAATTGCACAGGCTTTGTCAAAATACATGTTTGAGTCATGTAAGCGTCTGAGTCCTTACCAATGCTAACATTACTCACCTTGCACAGCTGGCCAGGACTTTAAAAAATGTCTTACATGTGTCATAAATGCAGTGAGCTAGACCTCGAAGTCCTCCAGTAACCACTTTCACAAGTAACTTTTTAAAGTTAATGAACCTGGTTCCAACTTTTCTCATGAAGATAAAGGATGAGAGAGCATGCAGCGAACCACTTGGGTGCCGTATGGAGGAGGGTTTTGGTGACCTGCCTGTGGCCAGGATTCCTGGTGCGCACTTAGAGCTATCAAGGTCGTTGAAGGTTCATCCCTTCAGCAGACCTGTTGGGGCAACTGCACAAAGGGCTTGGCTTGGAAGGGTTTGATTACAAGGCAAAACAGATGATCCCACCTTGATTCACTCTGCAGGGTTTCCTGCGCTTTTAATTTATTGCTGTAGACTATATTTTGAGTGTAGGCACAATAGGCAGGTAATTTAGGTAATCAGAGTCATCTTGATAGGACCAGGCAAGGGCATTTCAAGTATTGATTGTAGCAGCTATGTGAGACAATTAAAGCTAGTAAGCAGAATCCATCCATAAATCTTGGGTGAACTGGAACCATTCTTCTGCCCTTGCTTGAGGATATACACAGCTTCTTAATGTACCAAAAGTATCTTACCACGGCATTTTGCTGTCAATAGATAATTAGCTCCTAGTGTTGTCCATGTAAGAGCTTTTCTTAAGAAAATATTCTGCTACTGAAATCAAGGCAACAAAAAAACCCCATCTAATAATACCCACCTTTCTGTGGGTCAGTGGTAATGTCACAGTATTGTAATGAAATATGCATTTCATTACACTTGATGAGATATATGCATTAATTTCTGAGGTAGCGGTGGACAGTTTGTGATGGCATCTATTCATTTCCTTGCTTTTAAGTGCTTGTGCTTTGTTAGTAAAGAGATAGCTAACTAAATTGGTTTTTTGAATTCAGGTTTCAAACATATTGCAGATACATTAATACATTCCCACTCGACACTGGAAGGCTGGGAAGACAAAAGCACTGTCTGGATTGCTGTTTGAGGCACAGCGTCTGCATGGTGCATACTCGGAGAGAAACCCACAGGGTTCAAGGAGATCACATGGGAAACAAAAACTCATGCATCTTTTCTTTAGAGACTTGAAGTTAAGTGCATAGCTTATACTAGTCGTGTGGGTTCACTTTGTTGGAAATGTAGAGCAAACTAGGCACTCCAGGGAGTAATGCATCCTACTTATCTCAAACAATGAGCTAGGCAGCTAGTTTGGACTACAGTGAGCGAGGGCCCGCTGGGCCAAAGTGTATACATTTGCTGTCCCTGGCAGGAACAAGCAATGTTCACTACAGTCACCTAACTGACTGTACCCGATGTATAAAAAGTTTGTGTCTCTCTGTCAATAGGCTAAAAGAGCTCTTTTGAGAGTATGTCTGCATTCGTTTTGCTTTCTGCTGGGCTCACAAACTTCCTTGTGTCTTAATTTCATAAACCTATGGACTTATGGCTAGAATTCAGCCTTTTTAGTATATTTTCTTTGTGTATACTACCCCTGGTTAAGATCACAAGCACTGCATAAAAACACTGGCCTGGATCCCAAAAGATGGATTTCTGGGAGACAAGAGAGTAGAAGAGTGAACTAAGAAGCCCTTTTTGCTTTCATGACCAACATGTTGTGCAGACGTGCAGGGTAAATTGACAGGACGGTTGGTGCTCATATGCAGCTGCATTAACATCATAACCACACTACATACTGTCAGGGTGCTTAGGTTCTTGTGGGGGACAACCTTCCACCGAAATGTATAGGGGGAGTTCAAGCCTAAATGCTCTGGGGGGTGTGGCCATACCAGACAGATGGTGAAAAAATACTGTTTGCCTCTCCTGAATTCATGAGGAATTGAGGAAGAGTAGGAGTTGAGGACTTCTTTTAAGGTCATGCAAGAGTGTTTTGTTGGCAGACAGAAATTAAACTACTATCTCCATCCCAGGGCCCAGAGCAAAGAGTGTGAAAGGAGGCAGGCACAACTGATACACCCTCTGCACTTGAATCTGTTGCCCACATGTATACTTGTAGTACTGTATAAGGCATAAGAGCATCCTGCTCAACCCTTAGCTGGGACTCCAGAGGGAATGATTCTCCTCCTGTAAGCCCTGAATTATATTTGCCGTTTCTATATGGAGTCTTTGAATATCCTCAGGTGTCTTAGGTGGCACCCAATTGAATCAAGTTCTAATTCTGTGAAGTCTAACCACAAAACAATAAAGTGGTAGAAAGGAGCCATAGAATTAAATATTTGATTAGTTAACTTGGAACAAATTCAAAGAGCGGAGTAAACTGAGCAAAAGGTGACAAAAACCCCAGAATTGTTCCTGACGTATATACCTGGGGCTGGTTTTTTTTTTTTTTTTTTCCAGAGAAATTTGGAAGAGAAGTTTGTAGAGAGTAGAAAAACAGGCTTGGATAAATCACACTTTTTAAATGACAAAGGGGACAAATTATAATACCTAACTTACGCTATGTAATCTTTAAACCCTTTTAGGATCCTTCAGAATCCTCTAAGGTACATTTACTGACAGCTTTAAGATGTTTACTTTACCATTAGTTACTTTTCTAGAAGCTATGATCTGTACCTCTAAGTTGAATTGTCTTTCCATGATGCTGCTGCCTTTTACTCAATTAGGAAACTTCTTAGAAATTTGTTTGCATGCAGTTACTACACTTGAAAAACAGGAATCCATCTCTGATTACATTTTGACAGTATAACTTTCTGAACCATCTTCCAAGAAAAAAAAATTCCTTCTTAACTAGGATTATACCAAGGTGGATACTTTGTTATGCAAATACATATTTCTGTGCAGACATTGTAATCCACGTTGGAGGTTTCCTTGAATTCTAAAGCCACTTTATTTTGTATTCACAGAGATATAGTTGCAAAACAAAATAAGCTCTGAGATAGAATTTTTGAGACTGAATAGAGAGAATTAAGTGGATAATAAAAGTCAGCAATGTCAATGTTTCCTAGCATGATTTTATTTTGTCTGAGGATCAACCCTTCTTAAAGGTCCTGTATTACGTTTTTCCTTCTAAATGAATTAAAAAAAAAGTGTATGTGAACTTTTTTTCCCATTCTATATAAAATCTCCTCCATCACGGAAATTTTTAAAAGTTTTATTTGCAAAACTCAGTTTCAAAAATAATCTTGATGCCTTCAGCTTCCAGAATATCAGTTTTATGATGTGGTCATTTCCCAGACTCTGCGGTAGCATTTTTGGTTATGCAGCCAACCACGTATTAAGTGATCACACTGTTCTTTATCTGACTCTAAGGTATTGGTGGCTTTTTTGGGATCTATGACTCAGTTTGGACATGTGGGTAAGAGTTCTCTTCAGTAGTTTATTTCTTTCATAGATTATTTTAAGGATGTTAATATGTATTTTGTCTATGTTTCCATAGGCTTTTCCCCTGGAATCTATAGGATTCCATCTGTTCAAAACAGCTGCCAGCTACTTTTGTGAGTGTGTGTGTGTGTGTCTATGTATAAGCAAAATACACACTAGTAAGAAAGCCTGAGACTTTTCTGCAGCTGTGATATCACCTATATCATTATAATGCACAGTTTTATGTGTTCCTGTCTCTGAAGCAGAGATATTACCCTTTCTTTCTCAGCTGAGATAGTATGCTGAATACCAGCTATCTGTCCTTGTCTCCCTGTAAATATGCAGGGATTTATTTTTTTATTTTATTATAGGGATTACTTGATTGTAGGGGAGGGATGGATAGGGGCTGTGATTGATATTATGATTATTATAGGGAGATGCAATTAATTTGGGTGTCTTAACAGTACAGAGTTTTTCTGGATCCATCAGCTGTGATCTTCAGGTGGCTGTGGCAAGTTGGTCTGCTGTAACATGGCCTGTACTGGTCTCTCCTGCACAGGAAGGCAGTTCAGAGACTTTTGAGGACATACAACACAGTGTTCTGTTTGTTTGGCTGGTACAAGCAGATGACTCTTGTACTTCCGTTTCTTTAACAGCTTCCTGTTCCTTTACAGACAACATTCAAGGCAGAGATTACTTTCTGTAAAGCCCTAAATAGGCTAGCACTAGCCTCCTTCAGAGGCTGCTCACTGAATATATTTTATTGCACTATTCATTGAATATATTTTGTTTGACTTCAGCATTAAAGAGCATGTTAAAGGAGATGAATAACACAGAGACCTATGGGACAATAATTATGTTAATTTTGGAGACACTAAAACATAAATTATTATACAAAAAGAAATCTGTTATACAGTAATATGACAGAGCAACTTTTTCAAGTGTGCTTCACATTATTGAATAATTTTTCCTCTGTTGATGTTATTGGGAGTTTTACAATGGATACAGTTGAAAAAGTTTTGACGTTACTGAGTGGTTTGATAAACCCACACCAGAAAAAGTCTATTTCAATATAGAGATTTTTGGCTTAATACTGAAACCAGTTTCAGCTGATATCTCCAAAATGAAACACATCTTTCTGAACTGGAAAACATTTCAAACCACAGACACAAGTTGCTGGTCTTGTAGAATCAGCTTGTCTTATTAAGAATAATATGTGTGGATAAAGTAAGTCAGAGCTAATTATATTTCATTTACCATATTAATTTACTTTTCATAATTTATGGCACTTGTTTTCTTGTTGGCTTTCATTTTGGTTGTGAAATTATGTTGTATACATTTCCCATAAACAATGCTTTTCTGCTTATTTGAAGACATGGGAAACAAAACATAACCATAAACGTTTTGCTATTCTTAAAAAATATCAATACTACTTGGCACTTATATGGGATTCTACATAATAAAAGCACTGTATAAACATTAACTATTGAATCCTGATACCCTCCTCACTAAGGGAAACAATTAAATATTGTTATCCTAATTTTACAAATAAAAATGTGAGCTAGGGAGATTAAACTTTTGCCCAAAGCATCAGAAACATTTGATTTCAGTGGCAGGTTTATTTCAGGATGAAACAGGTGAAACACTTCCCTCTCCTTTACTGAATTAATGACATTTAAGAAAATAAACTAGATATTTTCTTTGTCTTAATATATGGTAGTTATTTCAATAAACCTTTTTTTTTTACAGCAAAGTCTACAAAGATATGTTCCAGTAAGCCAGAAAGTATAACAGAGACAGATATGTGTTTTTCCACCTCCTGCCTCACCTTTATCTAAAGGACAAAACCAGTCAGGGTCTATGTTTTTGGAGAATAATTTATCCTCCTTAGGCATACCTTCTGGAAATCTGTGCACTCATTCGTGATGAGCCAGAAGAATTCCAGCAAAACTGCTGTTTAGAACTAATCCAAGCATGTGTTGTCATGCAGACTTTCATTGTTTTTCAGAACACTAAATTCAAAGAGTTTGGTGTTCATATGATTGCATTTTTAACATGTAGAACCATTACAGTGTTGACTGCTGCCAAATCAAACAAGAAGCCATCTCAGTAGCTGGTCTTGCTGGTGCCAGTATAGCACTGTGCAGACCTTGGCTGGGGACTCCCTTCAGTGTTTCCTATCTACTTGACCTCTGGACAAAATGAGTGTTTACTGAAATGGCAAAGCAACACAGAAAAACCCCAAAAGGACTCCAGGAGATGTAGTTTTGCTTTATAGCCTACAGTAGATCTTTACAACTGTGTACATATCATTCCACTGGTTTGAATTTTCTTGAATCAGCCATTGCTACAAACAACACATCCCCCTCTTCTCTAAGTTCAGAAAGAAGTCTGTAGTAATCGGTTCTCCAAGGAGTCAGAGCAGATGAACTCAGACTGGAGACCAAATCGCCTCTTGCTGTTGTGTGGTGATTAGAACTGTATGAAAGCAGATATGCAGATGTAGCTGAAGCTGTGATCTTGCAAGCATTGTACAATGAGGTTTTCTTTTCCTTATCATATTACTCAGAGGAAGTGTCTCATTAGACACTGCCAGAAGGTCAAGCACCTCCTTTGTCTTTCTGATAAACCCCTTTTTGGCATAATACAGTGTACTGATTTGGTGTCATTTTATGAATGTTTTAGAATCATAGAATCTTTTAGGTAGGAAAAGACCTCTGAGATCAACTGTTAACCTAACTGTTGTGTATGCCACTAAACCATGTCCTACCTCTGTAACCAGGGCTGCTTATAAATGATTGAAAGTGGCTTGGTGAGCACTTATGCCAGCTCCCTTGGTGACCTTAGGTGGATCCCAGCTGGCCCTATAGACTCTAGTGTGTCTAAGTAATGTAGCAGGTATCTAAACACTTCCCCTTAGATTATGGGGGCTTCATTCTGATCCCTGTTCCTGTCTTCCATCTCAGAAAGCTGGGTACCTGGAGAACAAGTGGTCTCATTCTTAAAGATTGAGGCAAAGGCAGCACTAAGTACCTCTGCTTTTTCCTTATCCTCTGTCACTATGTTTCCCTCTGCATCAAATAAAGAATGGAGATTCTCCCTAGCCCTACTTTTGTTGTTAACATGTTTACAGAAACATTTTTAATTGCCTTATACAGCAGTAACCGGAATAGCTATAGAGAGAATAGGAGAAGCAGAACAAAGAAAAATGAAGATCAGGGACACTTCAATCTCGGGTTCAAGTCAAGACTGATTTTTAGAACTTATATAAGAAGTCCAGGTTTCTAGTGCCAAGCATAAGCCACCTAGCTGTCTAGCTGTCCCTCCAGAAGGGTCATGGTCTCCCACAGGTTTCCTGTAATACAATAATCTATCAAGGTGCCTTATGCACCCCATGATACTTGAGATGGAAACTATATGCCTATATTTAGACACCTGAATTTAGATGTCTATTTCAGAGCAAATTGGATCATGCCTCATTCAATGAGTGGCTGCATCCTTTGGGACACTGTGGAGACTAATGTGTGGTTCATCTCACCCCAAACTGAAATCACGCACGTAAACATGGGTACTTGGAGTTATTTCAGATTTCCCAAGATATCTCACATGGGGCTGCCAATGTGATAAGCAAACTGAGAGACCCATGTCCCTCCAGAGGGTCACACAGTGACATCCACAGGGTAAGGCCATTTCAAATGGTACAAGATGCATAATTTAAACAAATGAACTCTGCCCAAGATTTGTGATGACAATATCCACAGCTACCTGCTGCTTATTTAGTCACCTACACGCAGGCCACTGATTTGGGCTGCCTTAAACTGAACCTTACCTCTCCAGGATAACTGGACACTTACAAGCAGTTAGGGATTAATGTTTTTGTTGACAGAGTTTGCCATTGTTAAATATTTCTCCTAGTCAGAGTAACATCAGAACAGAAGAAAAAATACTGAGCAGGAAAAAAAAAGAGGTAAACAGAGATTTCTTAATGAAAAAACACAGCAGCAGTAAAATGATTTTATATACAATTAAGGCTCTGCAAACAGTCCTGAAGATGCTTTTCCATAGTAATCTAATGTTACTTAAGGATTACGATGATGAAGAAATTTCAAATTTTGATGTGAACATTTCCTTTTAAAGCTTTTGTAAGCTTTATGATTACAGCATGATAAGTCTGAATGTATTTGTGACAGCAGCTGTGGTGTGTGTGTGACTGAGGAAACCTATGCATTTGAGTTTCCTGTTGCTTTCATCAGAGAATGACTGATCGCTGTTTATTAATGGTAAATTCAGAACTCCCAAAGTGTGAATGTGTCTTCACACTTGCCAACCTCAAAGTTACTGTGCAACAAATTTAGGTATTTGTATAAACCTGCAGAATTATTAATACTTAGTTTAATATGGGCAAATCTGTGCCATTGTTATTTAGGACTCTCCATGATTTCATTCAGTGAAATCCTCTGTGCTTTCACTGTAGGCTTTTAGTGACAAAGACAATAACATTGCTTGTTGTAGGAAGCTAGATATGTATTTTACAGCATGGCTTAGAACTCAAATCTAAAGATTAGCCAAGGACTCCTTTAAATACTGTAAGGTTTAACCACACTTATCCACTTATTAATTATGATTTTTTAATTTTTATCTGGAGGGACCAAATTTTCTGTCTTGGTCACTGATTTTCCCAGGGATATGTGATACAGATTTAATTTGTTATATTGTAATATTGCAGTTATTCTAATAAATAGTTAGATCATTTAATTCCTTGATTATTTTTTTTAGGCAGAATCATTATTAGATATTTTGGGTTTCCATCAATAGGATCTGCAAACATTTATACAGGGAGTTAATTTTCTACCATATCTTATATTTTATTTATTTCATCCATCTTAAAGGGATAGATAACCTGGAGACCAGGAGTATCGTCTATTTCTTGCATTAATGTTATGAATGAGGACGACACATTGAAATTAATTTGTAGTAAACCTATTATAGATTTTTTTTTTCTTTCCCCTGGAAAATCACAGCTGGTAGTTCAGCTAATTTGAATTTATAAAACTAGAAAAGAAACTAAAATGAAAACTTTCCTCCTCAACCTGATAACATGACTTCTACTCCCATATCTATTTACAGTTAAGAGGACACAGTCACATTCGTTCTATCAACTCAGTCAGCAACCACAAAAAGAATTAATCAATTTTCAGTTAATTCTAACAGTGAATTTTGGTAATAATTTAAACCTCCTAGTATGAATTTCATTCTCCTCAGGTGTCATCAAGAGCAAAGATATTTATGAACTGACATATTAGCCTCACAGGAGTTGACCTGTGGTTTACACAGGTAAGAGGTACAAAATTATGTGAAGAAAAAAAAAAATAACTCATCTATGAGGCAACTTCGAGGCCTGGATCCTGGATTCAGTCCATTTAATGTTAGGCATTGAATTGCAATTGAAATGCCTACATTCGTGGGCTACTTGCCCTAGGCAATCTTTATTTACAATGGAGATAGGCTTGATTCAGATCTTAGGTGGTGAGATAATGGGAGCACAACACTGAAGTGCCGTATCACTAAGCCCTTGAGATAATCAATTTTATGTATTCGTTTACAATTAAAATCTTGGCTTTGAAGTAGCTATCTCTATTTATTGCTGAGGCAATCATACACCAGGGAATTTAGCTGAAAAATTATTTATGAAAAATCGACAATTCAGGATATCCAGGCACAATATTAAGAAAATGCAAATAAACCCCAAAGCAGGCAGCAAACAAAATCAAAGGTAAAATACAAAGAAAACAAAAAGCTAGCTCAAGAAGCATAATACCATGAGGTACAACTTAACATCAGGATTCAAAAGGAAGGAATATATGACCTGTCCATAGGCACATCCATCTGGGCATGCATCATCATCTACCCAAAAGTGTGTAGTAGCTGTGAAAGGTAATAATGTGAAGGAGAGCCTACAGACAATGATGTACCTTCTGTACTTATTTTCTGTGTTTTGTTTGTTTGTTTGTATGTTTGTTTAATTTGACTACCAGTTGTTGTTTCAATTGTTCAAGAACATCTCCCTTTATTTCTGTTCTGTGATTTACAGTTAGCTTCTCATCCACACACACGTTTAGTAACATAAATAGATCATTTGTAATTGAAAACCTAGAGTGCCTGCTTAATTTATATCTGTACTAGCTTTTACAAGTTTGTACATGAGAAGGTTGAGAAAAAAATCTGAGAAAGATGATTAACAAGGACTTTCAGTTTAATCCAGGCTATAGTGCCACCAGAAAACTTATCTATTTGGTTATCTTTTTCAGAAAAAAAACAGTCATGCTTATTCCATGCTTTTTAGTATCCTGCTATCATTGGTCTCATTCACTGTCTGGTAACAGGGGCAAAACTAATGACTAAAGTGGAATATTGAGCCTGAAGAGGGACAGGTATGTTTGTCCTGCAAAAGGCTGATTTGGAGTAGGACTCCCACCTGAAACAAAAGTTCTGCATCCTTACTGAGGGTGGCTCAAGCTTCTGTCTCACTTAATCTGTTCATTAGGGTAGAAGGTTGTAACATACAGACAGACCAGACATATACCTTTCTACTATGTTAGCCATAGAGAAACTGCCTACCACATTGAATGCCTAGACAGTCTTTGGAAGATGTGCTAGTAATTCTAAGAATTAAGATGCCTCTGAAATACTCAGTGATAGTGCTAGTGTGTTAAACATATTTGTGCAACCATAAAGAATTCTTCTTATTTACTGGGAAAGATTGTTTCCCACCTTTTTTTGAAATCAGGTTTGTTTTGCATGTGGTGGTGCAGAAGAGGTAGGAAGAAATAGCAGAAAAAATATACTGAATGAAAAAACAGTCCCTTTTATAGAAACAGAATTAATCAAACCCAAACATATTTGTCCTGTAATCAAGATGTCGTGAATGACAATGAAGATGGACAAAGGGGAGATTGGTGGAAAGGCTCCCTGCCACTTCATGGCTTGATTAAAGTAACATGTTTCCTATTCTGAGATTCCTGACATGTTTAGGCTTTAGCTTATCTAAAGCTGTATTTAGCTTGTGACCGATGTTATATGTGTCTGTGCTCAAGTAAGAGTGAATGTGTAGACAGGAAACAGTCTAAAATTAAATACCACTACCTTTACTCACTTTGCAAACCTGAACACCAAATAATTGTCACCTACAACTTTTCTTTCCATCTTTTAAAACTAGTTTGTGTATGTTTAAGATTGAATAATAACTTCAGAACAGAAGTTCGCTGTTTTGAACACAACTTAGTTTTTTCAATATTTATAAAGTACAGACTACATTTAATATTTCTTCCATGAAACATTCAGGTTTCAGAATCATTTGCAAAAGGATCTGTCTAGGTTCTCGAATGAATGTATTTTGACTTCGAGAATTCTTAGATTTAAAATGTTTGCACAAATCCCAAATACATGATAAGAAAAGTCAGGAAGAAAAGAGGCATGAAAGCAAGAAACTTGAGAGACTTTGAAAAGTAGGAATGCTGCAGTTGCAAGCAAAATAAGGAGTTTTAAATAAATACTTGTCTTTCTACTAAGTGTTTCTAAATAAGTAATTATAATTTGCAGAGCTTGCCACAAAAGATTGAAAGGCTTTGTTTTGCTGAGAATAAAAAATAAACAAATTTCCATGCCACTCATGCTTCTATTCAAAACTTGCTGAATAGTCTATCACACTCCAAGTTCACTTACATAGAAACCAAATTCACACAATATTAGTGTTTAACAGACCTTGTAAAAAAGACCTGTCTCTTGTTTTAGTTAATCTGAAACTCTTCACTTAAAGAGATGTGTAAGTATTCCTGAGTTAAGTTGGCTAGCTCATTCATTTGCCCATGAAGGAAAATGATAGACCCCTACACTTTTCATCACCTAGACCTCACATGTCTCTTTTTAAGGGACTATGCATAGCTTTTGATCTTAAGCAAAAACAAGACAAAACTCCAGACTTCATGGTAGGAACTATTTTTATCCTTTTCAGACTGATCTTCTAGTCTGACTACTCATCCAGGACTGAGCAGAAGGTTCTCTACCTCTTTGTCTTGAATGTTCATTTTCATCCAATACTAGCACAACACTAACGTTTTTTGGAAGAAAAGATGGTACAGAAAGTCCTGGGAGCAGAGCCCAGAGGAGTAGGACATTACTCTAATCACTATACTGGAGTTAGGTTGTTTATTGCTAGCTCTGTTTGGTCCCATGAACTTCACTCTCTTGGCAGAAGGGTGGGTCTACATTAGCAGAAAATGTCAAATGTTCTCATTCTGAATTACTGTGATGCAGGCCTTTGGGCCAGCACTTTGGCTTGGAACATGCCTAGGATGGCTGTGCCCAGAATAGAGGTAAACCACTTCCTTTGAATGTGCTCTGATTACAAGTGTATCATGAGAGGCAGCCTCCATCACTACTGACACTGGTTGTGCTCAGGACCTTTGGTAGATCTGAGGACTCGTGCAAAGCCTTGATATTTGTCCAGCTACAGTAAAATCACAACAGAGCTCTAAATGGGAGTAATAAGAGAGCACATAACCAAGAACAAATACTTCTTACCATGCAGAGTGGTCAGAAAATGTTCATGGAAGCTTGAAGAGGATTTCTGTTAGGCGTCAAGGTGGGTCTCCATGTATGCAGGCTTAGGTGCCGAAAAAGACAGTTCTGATTTTTAAAAGTCTTTTTTATCTGCTTCCAACTGTTAGAACAGTTAAGGTCTAAACTTGCTATTTGAGTCAATTTTCTACCTGATAACAAGCTGCTTTCACAAAGCGGAGTAGTTTTACTCAAGCATTTAGAACAATTTTCTATACTCCTTGGCAGGTTCCAGCTCACTGTTACAACTAACACCAGCAGTCAGCAAGACCTTCACTCTGAAGTTAGAGTGCTGAGTGTATTCCCACTTTTCTGCATATCTGCTAGTGTAGTCATACAACTCAGCACATCAGAGATAAAGAGAAAACAAATAAAGCAGAATAATTGCTCCATTTTTGTCTAGGTTTAAGTGCAGAAAAGATTATAGTTTAGAACAAAACCATTCTTCACATACTTTACTAAATCTGTCAAGTCTCATATTACTTTTCATAACTTCATACATTAACAAAGTCAGTTCAAAGCCTCATTTAATAACAATATTCTGGGTCAGAAATCATCATAACTTTTGTGTGTCTTGATATGTATATAGGGAAAAGGTTGATTTAACTTAGCTTTCTTATTTCTTCTATTTAAGTTTCCTTCAGGCAAACTCTTGACTACAACATAAAACAAAATGAATGATGAACTAGGTCTTCGGGAGGAATAAGGATTTCATGAAAGTCATGTAACTTGCATGGGATGGAAACTGGAAATCTCCCTATCTCACTAAAAGGAAGTCAGTTGTGATCTGCCACCCAAAACAAATCCATATTCCAGGCTTGGCTCAAAGGAAATGCTACACAATCAAGTGGCTGTAGAACAGCAGAGTGAATTCTTATGGCTGTGTCCACTGATCAGTTGACAATAAAGGTAAACCTTTCAAAATACTCCCTAGACATTACAGTACTTTTCAGAGAAAGACTAACAGGGTTTAATTCATTTGGATCTATTCACACTGGGAAACTAAACAGCTAAAAAAGAGCTTGTAAATAATGAATCCTTTTGCAGACACAAGTTACAATTAAGAAAGAAATTCCCAAAGAATTAGATTTAGAAAATGCCTCCCCGCCTCCCCCCCAAGGGTATCTAATTGTATCAGGTCTGGCTGAGCTGATTTTCTCACTGCAGCCCTCCTGGAGCAGTGCTTTTGTGTTGGGAGTAGAAGAGTGTTGGTAACACCCATGTTGTGGCTGCCACTGAACAGGGCTTGCACAGCACCAAGGCTCTTTCTAACATTCCCCCCACAATGGGATGGGGGAGGAGGGGGGGCAAGAGCCTGAGGGGAACAAAACCAGAACAGCTGACCTCAGCTGACTGAAGGGATATTCCATACCCTATGACATCAGCTCATCTATAAAGCTGGTACAAAGGAGGAGGAGTTGTGTGTGTGTGTGTGTGGGGGCGCTACTCCTTGGTCCTCTGGGGCAACAACTATGTGTTTTGGAGCCCCGCTTCCCAGGAAAAGGCTAAACATCACCTGGGGAGGGGAAGTAGAGAATGTCTTTGTTTCTTTTTTTTTTCTTTCCTTCCGTGAGCAACATTGCTTAGCTTTTACTCTCTAATTAAACTGCCCTTGTTTTTACCCACGAGAGGCTTTTGTCTCTACCCTATTTTCCTTTTCCCTTTTGTGGTGTGGGGGAAGGAGGGGAAAGGGAGAGGGTGATAGAGTGGCTTGGTGGACATCACTTGCTTAGCCAGGGTTAACCCACCATACTAATCATCAAGGTAGCTGGACAAATTTAATAGAAGTATTTTAAATACAGGCAATAGATCACAAAATTAGTAACAATTAAGGGATGACTGCATATCAATAAAGAAATCAAAAAGATATGAGGACAAAGATTTCTTTAAAACAAAAGTTAATTTCAACAGCTATTCCAAAGCGAATATTTGATCACAATATTTTAAAGCAATTAGTGCTTTGTCACAGTAATGTTAGGTCACCATAAATAAAGGAATGTAAATTCATTGTGCTGTAGTGTAATTCGAGCAGCTAGGAAACAGAACAATCCATTGATTTAGATCTCATCCTGCTCTAATGTGGTTTTTATGCTGAAACCCCAGGCCTTGATGGATAGCCATTAACATGCTTTACCTCTGAAATGTTTGAGCTTCTTGGCACTTTAAGTGTCTTGTTTAAAGCACAAAGAGGGAAAAAAGTCTTTTTAACAGATGGTGCCTAACATATGTATTAAATATAACAGGTGTAGGAAAGCCCTGCTAGTCAGAACAAGTTTCTCTTTCCATTTAAGCATGGGCTGCATATGCATGTGTTTGTTTATCCCCTTATGGAGGACAAGAAAGCCATCAAGATGTCAATTGCCTGTTGTTAGATTCATACAGAGATGTGTATGTTCAGAACACAGGACATTATCACAGTTGGACACAAAAGCCTGTTGTCAATGATGCGAGAAAGAGAAACAAAGAGAATATGTTTAGTTCATCAAAAAGATGAAGGTTTCTATGTGGTTAATGTGTGTTCTGTGTGGGGCTGCTAATGCCAAACAAACTCAGAGAGCAGAACAAAACTGTAATGAAAATAAAACCTTTGGTGAAACCAGGTCAAAGATTATGATCTTTACTGAATTTTCTTTCTCATTTAAACTCTGTATCAAAAGATCTCTGAAGTAGAGCAATATGAATACTTTTCCATTTGCATTTTTTTTTTAATTAAACACTCAGTCTGGTTGTAATTTATATTACAGAAGACTAATAATTCCTCTGCTATATAGGAAAACTGAACTCAGCATATCTTTACTTTCCATAAATTTTCTGATGCCCTTTTCCAAAAGACGAACTTTGAAGGTAGAGTGCTATAAAAATTATTACATTGATACAAACGTAAGATTTAATATAGGCAGTTGAGAAAATCAGAAGTTAGCACAATGGACCTCCGATTTTTTTGCCTGCCTTCCAAAGAACATAAACCACTTCTGAATGTGCTGTGTGCTTTTATGGCAACTTCCTTCTCAATTTTATTTTTTTTTTTTCAGTATCTTGACTGATTCAAATTAGATTTGATAGCAAAATACAGAGGAATTTCCAAGAAATTTCTGAAAATAAATATCTGAAGAGGGCGGATTGAGGCTTGCATTAGTCACCTCCCTGAGTAAAAGGCTTCCGTGTGAGCTAGCTGAATTAGTAGATGTCAGCAATACCCCAGGGCCAAAGTAGTGCTTATGGAACTACTTGTTTTTATCAAGTACTTTTTGCTTTTTGCACTTGTCAGGTGGTTGGGATGATTTTTTTTCTTCTTCTTTTTTTTTTTTCTTTTTTTTTTTTTTTTCCCCCAGAATCTATTAGAGGAAAAAAAAGATACATGGCAAACACAGCACAATTGTGTGTCATGGAAGCAGAACATTTAATTCTTTGCTTTCAGTGAAGTTACATGAATATAAGCAATTAGACAACCTAGCTTACAGTTTGCAGTGAGTCTTGTTATGCTTTGTAATGAGACTGTAGCATTTTTTAAAAGGAGTTTTGCCTTTGTACAAAGACAAGTTTCAAGCAACTGAGACACTAAGATTACTTTGTTACATGACTATTAGCATCCACAGATATTTGGTTTAGAATTTAAGCTTTATTTTGATGTATAAATGTTGTGTGAATGACAAGAAAATGCACACATTTACTTTTTCTACAGCATAAAAACCTGTGTAGAAACTTGGACGAAACTATTACATGTGAAGTCTTAGTATAAAAAAAGATCATCAGGTGAATTTTTCTTGTAGAAAAATGTATTGGTTAGAATACAAGCAGTTTGCAATACCTTATCTAACTTTTTCCTATTCTTAAGAAAAATCCATCTTCAGTAACTGAGCCTCACACATTTCTAGTGACAAGATTAGGTGAAGACATCACCACAGGAAGAAGTTACTATCATGTGCATCTAGCTACACTATTATACAAAGGCATTAGAATTACTTAAATGATCTTAACATGCTTCTTTCTGAAAAATGGGAACCGTTTGATGGAATAGCTGGTCTGGCAGTGATGTTCCTGAGGGTTGGTGCTAGAGTACAGATCACTTTCCTGTTGCTGTAATTAACCTACTTTTCTGTGCTTTTTAGTCTGTATGTATGGAAGCACAGGGGGTGAAGCTGGAGAGGAAAAAGGAAGTAGCACAGAATCTGCCAACATCCAGCATGATTGAACACGTCCCTGGATAGCTGTCATTGGTACCTGGCTGTCTGTGTCACGCTCATGAGTGTTTCATCTTGATGCACAAATTAAAGTGATACCATGCTTTTGCGTCTTAAAAAATGTATAAGCTTGTATATACTTTTAAATGTTTTAAGGAGATAAAAAATCCTGATTATGAAATGCACATTGTAAATATACGATGTTATATAGGATACCAAATACTTCAGAGTATTACTGTATCAAAGTGAAAGTTCTGAAGTACCAGGAACCTGTATGTTTAAAGTCCTCCCAATTCTCAGACAGACACTGGAATAAAAAATACCTAGTGTTGTAAAGCCTCTATTCTATCATAGAATCATAGAATCATAGAATCATAGAATCATAGAATCATAGAATCATAGAATCATAGGGGTTGGAAGGGACCTCGAAAGATCATCTAGTCCAACCCCCCTGCCAGAGCAGGGTCACCTAGAGTACAGATACTTCTATACTTTTATAGATACTTCACTTCTTCCGCGGAAAATTTCCTTGCAGCTAACATTACACAACCATTTCTAAAGTACCTGTTCAAAGGGATGACTCAGAGTCTCTCATGGAAGCCCAGCTCTCAGGCAAGTTGAGTGAGGTTAGTGTGGCCTCCTAGAATTTACAAAGAGCATGATTTTTTGGTGGTGCTCCGTACTTTTGTATAATGGTCAGGTAGTTGAGATATTCCTCTAGAATAAATAGGCCTACAGCTTGATTGCACCGAAGGCAGATGGGCTTTGTGATTGTCACAGCCCCAGAGTCTGACAGCAGCTTGATGAAACCTCACTCTTCGAGCATCCTGAATGCAATGGGGCACTCACAACTAATGCAGGCAGCAAGAGAGCCTACTTACCTCTGGAGGTTAACTCTTACTTTATGATTTTAGCATCTAACAAGGAGGAAGAACCACTGAGCTTTCCCATCTAGCTCCCTGCCATGATATATCTCTTACATGGAATTCCTGTTGGACAAGTCCTGAAAGCAAATTCCAGAACCTCGTTGCTGACTGCCACTGATCTAATTTCTTTTTCAAGAAATATGTTTGAAATGTAAACGTGGCAGGCTTGCTTAAAATGACCCATTCAGTCCATTCTAAGGATCAGCAAATTATGACCCTGTTGAAGTACTTGGCATTACTTGTCCAGTTTCAACAGGATCACAGCTTGATTCACTGCACAGCTACAGCCAGAGAGATGCAGGCAACAATGGCTGCATATACAAAGTTATATTTGCCAAGCTTTTGGTTTATGCAGTAGTAAGTACACCAGAGAGAGGGAAACCAGTCACTTTTTTTTCTGTCCTTATTCTCACATATATTATCTTTGACATGCATTCAAACACCACAAATAACACATTTTCATTTGGATCCATTTAGTAATGTAATTCTATAGTTCACTGGTGTGTTTTTTTTTTCTTTTCTTTTTTTTTTTTTTTTTTTTTTTAACTTCAACACACTTTTTTTTTTTTCTTTTTTGTTTTTTTTTTTTTTTTTTTTAATCTCAGACACATTACTGTGTGTCTGTTACAGTTCTAGCAGTTCTAGGCTGAATTTAAAATGCATGTTGTTACTCTGACTTTGGATACATGATTGAATTCTTTTGTGAAAGAGTTAAAACATGACAAATACAGCAGACCCGTGTGTTATCAACATATACAGGCAATTTCCTTCAAACTGCATTCTCCCAAGATTTAACTCCCTTATAGTCTTAAATTATATAAGAGGTGCAATGATTTCTATTATCACAGACAACAGAAAGGTACTGATATGACATCTTGCTGTACAGTGACATACTATATTAGAGACGTGTCATGGTTTTTTGGATTCAGATTCCATTAGTATCTGAGACTTCACATTTTTTCCTTTTCTTTCCAAACTCTCTTCAAACTAGATACTCTGCAATGCAAAATGTTCCTTGTATTTAATTTTCAGCATTTTTACAGTATCTTGCAGCTATTTGTGTGAGCTTCACAGTGTGATAATTTCAAAGACAAGTGTTGGATTCAGTGAGACAATATTAAAATTTGTAAATTGTTTTGTGAGAACAGAGGTCCAAAGTAGACTATAGTAAGCTGGAAATACTTGCCTTTGAAACATGCAATATAGCCCAATTGCTAAATATAGATGACAGCTAGAATAATCTGATTCAAGCAGATAAGAAACTTTCTTAAAACCAACAATACCAGTACTTTCAGCTTCTAGCTAGAATTTATAGACTCTTCACATAATTTTACTGGGGGATTCTAGGCCTTCTCTGCTTTCATTGAAAGGGATGAAACAACTAAAGTTTCAACAGGTAAAAAGATGAAATACCAAATAAGGTAATAATTTTTAAAAATATATGCCAAGTAAATAGTATTGTCATTCATTTTCCACTGAGCTGTGAGAATATTCAATAAGAACATTTCACTTTACTTGTGTCACTCTTTAAATCTATGGTGCAGGAAACCCGAATGACAGCATGAACATTTGCCTAGAGAAATCTGCTCCTACAGCCAGCACTGGGAAGCCTTTTACACTTTATTTTCTCATCCAGCACTGAGTGCATGTGTAAATAATATTATTAGAGGAACTTGTAGCAACTGTCCAAAGTTTGGATTTGTGTATAAATGCAAATTTATACAGCTCTCATTCCTTTGAGGGAATGCAGGATGGGAAGGAAAGTGATGGGTTAGGATTCAGGAATAAGTGAAAAACTTGGGGATGTCTCTAAAAGAGTGGCCTGATGATGACCCTCCAGATCAGAGTTCTGACCCTTCTGCTTTCCAGAGTTCTGAATTTGGTGACAGTCACTGCTAAAGCACCCCTTGTGCAAGCTCTTGCAGGCCCAGGACACTGCAGTGGATGAGGGCACTTGTGTCAGCAATATGCTCAAGGCTGTCCAGGAGTCAGTCATCGTGACAGAAGGGGAACAAACTGCAGCACGTGCCCTGCTTACAGCTGCTCTATAAAAAGAGCAAGTACAGTCCCAGGACTGAATTTTTAATCCCAGGTTGTGTGAGAAAGATTCTTCTTCCTCCCACTGTAGCCTGTCCTCACTTTTCTCAGACAGAGGGAGAGAATTAAGACCCCCAAGGGCATGAAATCTGCCTTAATAACTGTTTTCTTGCATATTGCTTTGTGAAGATTGGAAATGCAGGTTTGTTCTTCTCTTCCATCCAGATGCCATATTGGTTGATCCAAACATTATGAAAGGCTTTTTCCCTCCATTATTTTCCAGTAGTTTTAAAAGTAAGAAAACTGAAGTAAAAATGGCATTTATTTTAGCTTTAATTTGTCTTAAGTGAACAAAGGAAGCTTGAAACGTATTAAACAATTCATTATTTGTATGACTTCAGTTATGTTCTCATAAACCAAACCAAAACACCTCTGGATTTTAGTAAACCAAAAATCACACTGTAAGTCTGCTTCATACTCAGATGAACAACTATTATTTCAAACTTCTGCTAAATATCTCTTACACAAATACTTATATATTTCAAAGATCAAAAGATACTCTTAGCTATTTAAGTAGTTGTTGATCATAATTGTGATGAACTATGAACAAATTTAATCTGAATCTAACTCAATATAACTTTTTTTTTTCCCTGCCACAATGGGAAACGTTCCACTCATAGCTGCAGTCTTTGTTTAGCACTTCTTTTTCTTTGTTTGTTTGTTGTTTTTATTCATTTTAGCCCACTATTTCAATAATAAAAGAACTTATTTACAAAAGACCTCCAGAGCTTGTTAGGAAACAGCAAAACAACAGGAGAAACAAGTAAACAATTAGGGCTATCTTGTATGCTTAATAAAATCCACTATATGAAATAATAGTTTTTTCCTTCAGTGGTGCCATCGTCAGAGGAACAGCATGTATGAAATGGCCTTTCTCACTTTGCTCTTTGTATTCCTGAGCAGCAAACTCAGATAAACTGAGCCCAGGAGCTGCCCTAGGTAGGGAGGGCTGTGGGTAGTGAACCTCAGTAATCTCCTGTCATTCTTCAAGAACAGAAGGGATTGAGACCATGAGGGTGGCTTAATAGAAGGATATGGCTCGCCTCAGTTTCTGCTGTACAGGCTCCATCGGTAATTCATCACTTTCTTGACATGTTTTGACAAATTTGACTTCAAAGTGTAGTTCCAGTCTGAAAAAGTACTTCTGTAGAAATAGTGTCTAGAAATAGTTCCCCATTTATTGTCTTCAAATTGGCTCTAAATTGAAAGTGCTTGTTTTAACTGGAGAAAAATAAGACTTTTTTCATCTTTGAATTCTTCAAACTCTATCTGATCTCAGAAGTCAAATCAGATAACACTACATTTTTTTCCCATTAAAAACCAAATAAAAAACAAATTAAAAAATCATATATTTTGTTCCAGCTATTCCTTCATCTTAGTACAATTGTATTCACATGATGATTTGGCCTCTCAGTGAGAACCTGGGTAAGTAATTTGTGATTTCCCAGGTAATAACAAGTCCCACGTCAGCTGTTTCAAAGGGGTTAGTTTTTCAGGGCCAGAAGGAATAAAAGGTGTTAGACACTTATTTTCTTCACTGAAGGGAGCAGAAATGGCATTGTATGCACATGGGGAGAAGAGGGATTTTTTTTACTGTTCTGAATAGAACTGCTTTTTAAAATATATATTGTATAAAAAAACCTTTTGAGATGTCCTGTAGTTATTTTGCACATGGAATTGGATCTTTTTAATGGGACTTTTGAGTCCTGAGCAGTTTGAATCAGAATTATTCAGGGCTGATAATGCTCACAATTTGATTTTAAGTTGAAGTATCTTAGAGATCTAGCTGCTGAAACAGCAACAACATGAAAATACCAAGGTAGTTATGTCTATCTTAAAAAAAAAGTGCGACACTCACCAACTAACACAGAAAAACCTAAATATGTAACATGGTATGTGGCATATGCACCCTGTGGGATTATAGGCTGGAGGCAGAGAATGAGATATATTTTTCCTTTTAAACTGCATGATTTTTGAAGTATTCTGTTAATGTGGGGATCTGCCTCATGCCTTTTAATGTTTAGGATTGACACTATTCCTCCTGAGCACAGGAGAGGTGGACAGTTTCTGCTGAGGCAATGAGGGTCTCCAGGAAAGCCAAGCTGTGGCTGAAACAGCTGTTGGCACAGAGCCCTAGGCAGAAGCCATGCCCATTTCATTTATGTTATGCTCTAACATTCTATTTTGCTAAAGTGCAGTCAATAGCACAGAAGAAGTAATGCTATGAACAGCAAAAAGCATGTGTTAGGTGACACATTAAACAAAATACGTAAAAACATATCTTTCACAGGCGTTATATTCTCTGTGTGCTGGGCCTTTTCACATGCTTTCCTATCTGAAAATGACCAGTAGCTTTCTGGACTGAAGTAAATCTTCACTGTCCTTTTCAGGCTCCAGGAAAGACTTCTTTCCTCCCTTGCTTTTTTTTTGATGTTTGCTCTTGATGCCAGAAGGCTCCTGAGACATCTCTCATACTTTCTGGAGCAACTTCTCTGCACTCAAGCTCCTTGTTTCTGTCCAGGATCTTTTGCACAGACAGAATAGTGTAAAGAACAGTCATGCTTCCCAGCTTGCTAGCCATGCCCTCTTTAACAGTACTTTCCATACACTATAGGCCATTAGTAGATTAAATATATCGTAGAATACTTGGAAGCAATGGGCACAGCTGAGACATTTTTTTTTCCCATGATAAAAAGTTAAATATCACCTGAAAGAATGTTCTCTTTCCAGTATGAATATTTTTTAATACAAAACTCAGAAGCAGTCCCAAGTTAATACTGCTACATTTGTACATCTGTCCACAACTGCCCTTTTTAGACATCACTTTTTAGTGTATCCAGTCAAGTATTAAGTAAAAAGGAATGTGTATCAATGCCTACTGCTTCAAGGTTCTATCATTACTAAAAAAAAAAAAATATACACACTTACGGTTTTTGACATCACTTATTCTAACGTGAATTATTATATCAATTATTATGTAAATTATATGCAATTTACAATTATTGCAATGAAAATGAACGGTAAAAGCACATTAGCATCCTATTAGTAATACGTTAGATGATAATGTGTGTTAATCCTGAGATCTATGGAGTTCTTTGCATTAAAAAAAATAAAGAATTCCAAGCTAGAACTTTTAGAAAAATACCTGAATTAATATTTTGTTTGCCATTATAATTCTTGCCCATTTGAGTTTCTTTCAAACTAACTCCACAGCACATGGTCAGTGGGAATAGGCACTGTCTAGAATAAGCTATATCTTTTGTGCAGTGGCTCTAAATATTTGATGAGGCTCAGCTGTTAAGTTCAAATCTGCCATATTTTTTCCAACTTTAAATTCATATTCTTGGTGAGGGAACTGACAATGGTATTTCAAACTGAGTGACTGTTCTGTCCCTTGATACTCAAAGACTTCACATCTGGTGTTTCAAACTCCACTTTGCAAGCTAAAATTAAATGTAGTAAGTGGCTTGTGAGATTTTACATTTGTGATAGACATATTTCCAAGAACTATATAAAATGCCTGCAGTTCTGCAATAAATTGTTTGTGCCACAACTGAAAATGCAAAATGTCTCCCAAATTGCAAACCATCATAATCATTACTCAATCCTGATCTTTATTATTGTTATATTTAGACAATTTTGTTTGAAAAAATGGGCTTTAAAAATGAAAGGAGACCTCTTTCAAGGTTCTGCTTAAAAAACAGCTAAGTGAACAGGTCTTATAGATTTTTTTTTTTTTTGACGCAAGGCAAAGGTGACATCCTCTCCCCATTTCCAATTTAAAAACATTTTGTCTGTGAGGAGAAAGATGTAAATGTGGTATAGAATGAAATACTTTCTAAGTGACTGTATCTTGGATGTCATGTAGTAGACATAAAATAGCAAAAATAGAATCCTAATTACTACTGCACTATACCTCCCCATAGTAATCCCTATTATTACCCCTGGCTCTATTTTTCACTAATAATTTATCAAGGATAGTAGTAGGGACTTAATTGAGACATTGCTCATCCGACATAAATGGAATTGCTACTCATGTTTGTTTTCCAATCTGTCAGCTGCACTATCATCACTACTTGATTTTGATTTTTCCCTACTTTTGTCAAACTTAGGTCTGGTTAACACCCGAGCGGTTTACTTTGTGTAGCACAAATACTTTCTTAAATCTGTTTTGGTGGACTATGGCTTCAGCCTGTGCCTATTAGTAGCACTAATGCTACTTATTCAAGGTTTACAGAATTGAAATAAAATGCAGTGAAAAAAGTGAAATGAATACTTTTATGAAATATATCTGGAATGAAACATGAGAGATTTTTCCAAGTCACCTGTACTTGACCTGTCATGCTGGAGAGATGCCTGTCTAGCACGAGCACTCAAAGTCTGCCAGCAATGGAAAGTTAACAGGATTGATTCTTTGGTGAATCCATCTTCTGAGTAGAAAATCTTTCTAAAACTAACCTAAATCTCTCTTGTCACCAATCACTTCTTGTCTTTTTCTCACAGATATGGAGAGTGGACTATTCCTTAGCTTCCACAACTTCTCACAAATTTAATGCATGTCATTCAAAAAGCCCTTGCATTTCTCCTGCAAATAAATAGAAAACAAAACAAAACAAAACTGTTTAGACTTTCTTTAGAAGTTGCATTTTTAGAACTTCTTGTTCTTGATCTGCTCTGGACCTCAGTGCATATCTGTCTG
Source organism: Merops nubicus (assembly GCF_000691845.1). Classification (NCBI taxonomy): domain Eukaryota; kingdom Metazoa; phylum Chordata; class Aves; order Coraciiformes; family Meropidae; genus Merops; species Merops nubicus. Next base: position 41,633 of record NW_008599611.1, read on the forward strand.
AAAGAGTGCACATCTGTCTGAAAGAGTGGTGCCCAAAACTGAACATAACATTTCAGTTGCAGTCTTAGCAGTGCCCAGTGAAAGAGAAAGTTCACCTTCAGTATTATCTGTATAAAATATACTCATCTTTGTATGCCCTAGACTGACGTTTTCCCTTCTCACAATAACACAATGTTGTTGATACTGATTTTCACAGAGTAACCAGGTAGCTTTCTGCAGAACAGCTACTTCATTTACTTGGCAGTCTTGCATTCACAGGGTTGATAGTTTCTTCTAAGCATGTAACTTGGCACCTGTTCTTACACTGAGCTTCAATATCCTTTCCTTAGACCATTTACACAGCCATTTCTGTTGTCCATCAGGTCTCTGATAAGTTATTAGAAACTGTATGGTAGGTTAGCAAGCTGTTGCACAGAAAGTGTGTAGATCCCCTCATTCCTTCAGTGAATGGTGCATTCCTCTTCCAAAAGCCAGGCATGTACACGCAGAGAAGCCTGATTAAGACTAATGCTGGTACATGGTGAAGAGAGGAAATGTATGTTTTCCATTACAGACTGTATATCCATTGACATAGTAAATCAGAAACAGCAATAAAAATTGTCTTAACTAAGTAGGTCCTCTTTATTCTAAAAGAATACTCTCTTGTAGAGGAGGAAAAGCAGAAATTCATAAATATCGGAAGACTGCCAACAGGACTCTGTTATCCTTCAAATGACACTAAAAAGAGAAGTTAGAAATCATGTGCAAACAATTCCACCTCAGAATGACATGTAGCTCTCAGAGACTCTATCATTTCCAGACTACATCAATTCAGATGTGCAGATAGGACAGGGATGATTCTGGCAGGGCACTTTGTTTTCATCCTTTTCCCACTAACTCAGGAGGTGAAACCTCAGCCTGCTGGAAGCCAAGGGACATTTGCAGTAGATTTCAACAGAACCAAATAGCCTGAGTGTTCTTAAAGGCAAACCTGTGCCACACTGACCCCCAAGACAGCCTCTTATCTGTCCCTGCTGTACATTATAGACAAAAGACACAATCAGTCCCGTGGCATAAGCTCAACAGGAAACACTGTTTTGGGGATTTTTAATCCTTAGGGCCTCTAATACAGGTCTTTAACTCTTGATCTGACTAGTTATATTTTATAATTATATAATGCATTATTATATGTTGCTTATTTTGATTGGTTACAGCAATACTCAGACGGAAGCATAAATGAAGCTCCTGCCTCAGACTGTGTAGCTTTACAGACTCAGGATGTGAAGATCAAAATCATATTTCACTTTTGGAACCAGAGAGCCACTGAGATGCTGGAGAATCCTGACAAGGTTTAACATTCAACACAGTTTTGTAAGTTTTTGCAGAACTGGGGCATGAACTGAAACAAAAGGAGAAGGGTATAATGAACAAGAATAAAAGCTGGCTGATTAAAAAATTCATAAGATTTTATGGGTCACAAGTTATGTACATGTCCTAAACTATAATGATCTATTTTCATCTCTTAAGAACAGCAGGTTGTTTTCCATCTTGCATTCCATCCTCTGTAAATCAACAGTGCCATTTACTCACCCGAGTATGCAGTTATGATATATGTGTCCAACCAGAAGGATTAGGGAAAGGCTCTGGCTTCATTTGTTGTCCTTTATGCTTCTCATCACAGACTACAAAGAACTGTCTTTTTGGCATTACTGTGTCTATATGTCCTACGTGTAACTTTTTCTCTTTCAGTGAATATTGAATATGACGCTTGTGATGGTCCTCATTTGAAACTGAGGGAAAAAAAATGAGACATTTTGAGGTGAAAAAGTTCCGTTAATGTGGTTTTGAACATGCTCAGAGGATAGTTAATACTTTAATATTTCATAGAAAATAAACCTTGAATGTAGATTTTTGTGAACAAAACATCTTAAACCCAAACACAGCTTGCAAGGAGTTCAAAGGCTAAAATACATTTATATACAGATTTGAAACATTCTGAATTCTTACTAGTAATTTATGGACAACAGAAAAGACAAAATTCTCCAAATAAATTGTAGCACATAATTTGTGCTGGTTTAGCACAAGCTGGTTGTAGAAGAAATATGCAAGAGTGCTGGCATTTTTCAGTAGCAATAACTGCTATACTAAAATGTTCTTGTGTTTCTTTTGATAACATTTAATTGTGAATTAAATGGCTAAGAAAAAATAGAGGTTAATCTTGATATTTCTTTTTGTTATTTTAAAATGTTCATCTGTCATCATATTTTACCTTTGCAGACTCAGGAAGAAAATACATGTGAAAAATTCAGATCTGTTAGGAAGGTAAATGTATTTGAAGTTTGTTTTCCTATACTTTATTTTACACAGTTTGATGGCTTCATGTCAAATTAAGCCTATGGAAGCCTCTAATGCTGTGTAACATCTCACAAGTAATGAACTGTATCACAATTCCTAATGTGGTCCTGACTGATTCAGAATGTTGACTCCTTCCTGGCAATTTTGAAATGTCTATTTAGTAAAAGATTCATGGTGTGGTGATATTTATCCTGCGAGAAACATGATATAGCTTAATAGAATTTGTTGCATATAGCTGTTATGTGTTAGACTTCAGGGTATTTGCTTCAGCTTATGTGTGATTTAAGATCTAGTGTTAGTAGACGTGCTAGTCCGCAGGACAGGATGATGTTATTAAAAGAATAATGGATGATGTTTAGTACACATTTTATTTTAATTTTGTTAGCACTATGCTCTGTCACAGCAAGCACAGAAAACTGCCTTTATGCTAATGTTGCCCTGTATCAACTAAACTTTAATTGCTGCAGTGTTCAAAATGGAATTCTGTCAATTAATTTAAAAAAAAAAAAGGAAAATAATTGGTTTATTAATGTTTTTCAACACAGACTTCTTGTTACAGATTATATAGTAAAATAACACTTAAGTTACTATTAAAACTGAGTTTAACATAAATAATGATTTGTCCAATACCAGCATGAAAACAACCTGTGCTTCCCACAAATAAATGTCTGCTTAAAGGCCATGCATTGAATAAAACTACAAATGCAGTTAAACTTTCCATGCTAAGAAACTACATTTACAATCTGAGGGCTCCTACCCAAAACCTAATCCCTTCCAACCCCCTTCAAAATGGGATTTCATCTACAGTGTGTTGCAAGTGAGAATTCGCTGTCATTTCTCTCTATTCTTCCTAGATTTTTCTTCTTTTCTATTTGCATTTCTTCCACACCATTTTTTTCCAGAACCCCCACCAGAGTGCCATGAGATCCTTACATTATTTCAGTGCAGAAATGTATGCCACTTAGACTACTCTTGGATAGTTTTGAGTGCTTTCTAGAGCATGGACAAATTTTATACTTTCCAGAGGTACTTTGTTCCAGGTTTTATTGCATATAAAACCTCATTTAGCAAAGTGCTGGACTTTATCATCATGCAGGGCTGTTCTTTTCCTCCTCTTTGTGTTGAAAGTCCTCCAAGCTCTCTAGTGAGACATGCTGGAACAAATTGATAAATTAAGTTGTAAGTTCTGAAGACTGAATGCTTTGCAGTTTTTTGTTTTTTGTTTTTTTTTTTTTTTAAAATAGAGACTAAATACTGAGCTAATAAGCAAAATGTTTAAAAAGCTCATTAAAATCAGCTACCATCCTGTGGGACTGGAAAGTGGTGAATATGTCTCTATCTTGAAACCATGTGGATGCAATCCAAGACAGAGCAGATTACTGAACCATGCTTAGGAATTAGTTAAATTGGCTGAAATAAATAAAAAGGCTAATTATCACCCACCTGCTGGAAAAAAAGAACATGGTACAGGTGGAGAAAATAGCAGTTCGTGCCTCCTCCTGCATACTAGAATTAGAGCATTTTCATACAGAGACCGATTAATGTGAGGTTCTCTTTCTCTGAGGTTGTCAACATAGTTATTTGCCATAACTGTGTATTTAAAATCTATCAACATATTAAGCATATGAAGAAAAATACACGTGAAGTATATTAAGAAAAGTTTAGATAATCTAACCTGCAACTGGTGCACACTGCTGTAAGATGTTCCATCATGTTGTGCCTTCCCATTTGTTGTTTTACAATAATAATAATAATAATAATAATAAAACTTAATAGCACAAAAGACAGAGTGGCTTGGGAAAATCTGGCTCTTGCTCATGCCTGAAGAGCAGCTAAGCTCTTGAAACCTTTATACTCTGTGAATGCCAAATCATTGTGGCAGATACAACAGGGTAGAAAAGAGACATAAGCATTCACACATCAGTATAGAATTGAACCCCTTAAGTGAAAGAACTTAAACAAAAAAAAAATGTGCCTAGTAAACAGCTTACAGGATCAGAGTCCTCACATTTTATCATAGAATGGTTTGGGTTGAAAGGGACCTTAAAGATCATCTTATTCCAACCCCCCTAACTCAAGCAGGGACACCTCCCACTAGACCAGGTTGTTCAAAGCCCAGTCTAACCTGCAACTTCCCTTAACAGTCTGTTCTAGTGTCTCACCACCCTCAAGGTGAAGACCTGCAGTCTAAATCTACCCTCTTCCAGTTTGAAGCCATTACCCCTCATCCAATCTCTACAAGCCCTTGTAAAAAGTCCCTCCTCAGCTTTCTTTTAGGCTTCCTTCAGATACTGCAAAGCCACAATAAGGAAGAAGATGTTATTTGGGAAACATCTGTCATTAACTTTTAATAAAGATGGGATACTGAGCAGAATAGACCAGTGAGCTGGTCAAGCACAAACATTTCAGTCTTGCTATATTTTACTGTACTTTTTATAATTGCCACATGCTAGTGCTCAATAAAAAATATAATAGAGTGACAGTGCTAATAAGATGTTTCTGTTGTACTTCTGGTACTTTATACACATTCTTAAGCCTAGAAATAGTATTAGTCTGATTTTAAAATTTAGGCTTAAGTTGTGGCTCCCATTTCCTCATTTGGATGCTTGTATCAAGAGAGAACAGCAACTGGGAAAGATGAATGCTTTAGATAATGCATATGCCAAATGTAATAGAAAGAATAAATTATTCTAATGCTTCTATTTGCTGGACAGTGCAAGCATGGTAGGACATTCTCCTGATACTAGAGCAATTTTTCCTATTTATGGTAGGCAGCCTGAAACAGACTGAAGTGTACCTGTGTGTCATCTTTATAAGGCATAATTTTGTGATATTGGAATGAGTACTGCTCGAATGGAGAATAAAAACCTGAATTTGGAAGTCCCTTGCCATTATTTTTCATTAACTGCATTTCTACATAAAATCATTAAAATGGTTCATCATTGGGAAATGGGCACTCTTTTGTTGAAACAGAGTATTGTAATAATAAAAGGCATATCAATTGTGTTAGAAGTTAACAACCAATTTGCCAGATGTCTGCAATGATAACACTTCATGAGCGGGGAGTACATCTCAGTGGCATGAAACCAATATTAGTATTAATATCAGGTTTAGAATGACAGGTAATTTGTATCTATTAGTCAAAAAGAAGCTGTGTGTTTTCTGAATTATTATTATCAGGCATAACTCTACTTCTAAATTACATTGTTTTAAAACTGTAGATAGTTTTTGAGGAATATTATTGAGTATTTATTTGTTCTGATTTATAGAAAGCTCCTATACTGTTAAAACTTAAAGGTTTCACTCATATGTTATCAGTATTTCCACACAAGGTTCAAGAAGCAGAAAGAGGCATAATAGAAACCGTTTGCCACAGGAGTACATCTGCAACATATCCATTGAGAGCTCAGGGATGTGATCTGCAAAACACACAACTGAACCTTTAAAAAGGTATATTTAATATCTCCCATAACACTCCTCAAACAGCTTGCACCCTACATTGTAACAAATGCAATATAAGAGAGAAAAACAGAGTTATGCACAATGAGTATAATATAGCTGATATTCAACATGAAAAATGTTAGAATAGTTTTGGAAACGATGCAAGATATCAAGCAAACCCAGTGAAGAATAAAGCAGTCACAGTGAGGTAGCAGAAGTACCTGATAGTGCAGATGGGATCATGGGATAGCCCAGAGAAAAGCAGTTGGATGCTATACATTCCAGAAACTGGAAGTCTGTATCCTAAAACATGCTATGGGGTCTCAGAGGAAGAATATTTATTTTATTAGAAAACAGATAGAGAAGGAATGGAAATGAAAAATTCTCATGTCACTCCAGAGTGATTGTTATTTATGGAAGTAGTACTGAGCTGCATCATGGGTCATTTAATTTGGTCCTCTTCAGTGAAAAGAGACATAGAGAAAATAAAGACTTTTGAAAGGTGATGTCCAGAGTGCATGGAAACAATCAGGAGCCTCTTAAACAGAAATGTTACCTGCAGTCTTCCCCTTCTCATTTTAGGTTCCCATGCATCAGTTTGTAAGGGTGTGATTTAACTCCCAAGCATGCTTTCCATGATTCCTCTTCATGCTGATCAGTATCAAGCTCTCTTTGGCTCTCCTTCTGTAGCTGTGTTTAGGCTTTGATGTCAAGATGACACAAATATGCCATTAAACCATGGAAAATGCAATTATGTCCTGGGTTCAGCTAGGATAGGGCTAATGTTCACAAGCAGCTGAGAAAGACTGCAAGTGGGTGGGGCCACAGCCAGGATAAACAACTGAACCAGATGAGGGGGTACTTGATACCATACTGATGTCATGACCCTAAGTAAGGGAAGGGCCTGGCCTCTGGAGGTCTGTTTGTTTTCAGTGTGTGGCTTGAACTCTAGCCTGACCAGGGAAGGTGTTTCTTGGGTATCATAGAGCATTGTGGTGCTTCTCACTAATTTTATGTAATATTTCACTAGCATTATTGTTATTACTGTTGTTTCTTCTTTCTTTGTGTTCTTCTATCAAAAACTGTCCTTGTTGCAACCCATGGGGCTTTGTTTTCTTTTTCTTCTGATTCTCCTCCCCTAACACACGGTAGGGGGTGGGGAAGAAACAGTGGGAAGTGTCTGTGTGATGTTTAATTGCCAGCTGAGGTTAAACCAAAATGGTCTGAAGACAGCCAAGGAATGTGAAATGAAATAAAAAATTTGTGCTCCGATAAATGGCAGGATATAGATGGGTCACAAGTACTTCTTTTTCAAAAAGGTGCCAAAGCAAATTGCACACTGTAGGTGATGTTCCCCTTCTCCCATTAAGTGTGGAGTAGAACATACTTACTTGCTGCACCCCTGAAGCAACACAACCTGTGCTGAGTTGTAAATAAATCAAAGTACACAGAAATAACTGCAAAACAGTACTTGGACACTTTCTACCAGAGGAATTAGAGTGGTTAACATCTGAAGAGGAAGGTTTGGACGCATACCTGTAGAGTTATGTTGGTTACAGAACTGTTACATGCTAGTCAAGGTTTCTGTAACAGACTGTAGAAAACAGCAATACATCATCATTGCTAGCCATATGATTGTAACCCAGGACAAATACAAATTCATAGCAGTCCTCCCAATGATTTTCATCCTTCCCTTTATTTTTGCTATGGCATTTCTCAAAGCATTTCCCTTTCTATGTTGTATTTAGAACAGAGCTACTGAGGCTTGAATCTATCTACCTCTCTGTTTTTCATCTAGGGTGAAGAAGCCTGAAGCTTTTCTTTTCCTCAAGAGAATCATGAAGGCCTGAAGTATTTCTGTGGATGTCTGTTTATTGCACAGGCCACTGCATTTTCCCTCCAGGTAGCCTAGAGGAAACCTTCATGCACCTTGACGTCCTGCAAAGAAGGAAGAAGTGTTCATGCTCTTCAGCCGTTGCTGGAAATCAATTTAGCAAGCACAGTGGGCAAAGAAACAAGAACACTTGAGGGAATAAAAGAAATAATAATAATAAAAAAAACCAACACCAAACTACCAGAAATAAAAACTGGTCCTGTTCTTAGAAACAGAGAAAGAAAAGCTTTTCTTGAGACATTTCTGTCTTTAATCCTTAACTTCTGGGTTGCTAGGTTTGTTTTTTGATTGTTTGTTTGTATGTGTTTTTTGTTTGTTAGGGTTTTCTGTTGTTGTTGTTGTTTCTTTTTTATCTTTTTTCTCTCCCATGCCAAATAGACATAACCAGTGAATTGCAGATTAAATTGGTTGTATGTTTATTCCCTACCAAGCTGTCACTGTTGTTATAATGGCCCACAGGTGAATAAGTTTCATTCCAATTTGTTTGCTAGATACAGCACCCTTTGAGGAAACAATTCTGAGATTGCATGCACTTTGTAAAGCCAGTGGATTGACTTCAGATGACAGCTCCTGGGTGAACTGATTGCCTACAAGTGAGATGGGCAAAAGGGTCTAGCTCCCCGCCCCTTGGCTATTTCCTAAATATTTCTCTGCTGATAACTGCAGAGTTAGAAGCAACAGGTCAGCTAGTTGAGAAAGTCTAAATAACAACCTGTCACTAAGAAAAAAGAACATGCTCTTGATTCATAGGGGGTAACACTCATGAACTGAATCTCCAACAAAGAGTGCAATTCTGAAGATCAACAGGGAAAACATGAAAGTTCCATATTAAAAGAAAGAGGGCTTGGATTTGCAGGCTTTGCTTGTATTAGGAGATGTTCACAAAGTAATACACTTGACACACAACCTGGCTCATTTTCATAGAACAATGTGATAGTTGAGGCTGGATAGGAGCTCTGGAGATCATCTGGTCCAACCGCTCTACTCAAAGATTAATTATTTAGAGCAAGCTGCTCAGGATGGTGTCTGGTCAGTGTTTGAATATCTCCAAGGATGGAGACTTCACAAACTCTCTGGAAACCAGGATTCCCAGGGCTTTTTCTTCAAAGTTGCTTTCAAACCTTCCTGCCCCCAGCCTGGTTTGGTACCTGGTGTTGTTCCTGTCCAGGTGCAGGGGTTTGCAGCTGATTACATTTCTCCAGGCTCTCGAAGTCCCTCTGGATAGCAGCATGACCCTCTGGCATATCTGGTGCTCCTCCTATTTTTGTATCACCTGCAAACTTGCTGAGGGTGTACTTTGTCCCATCACCCAGGTGATTAATTAAACGTTTACTCCTGGGATATATTTTGTGTGAAGGAAATCAGCCTAAGAGGTATAAAATCTTCAGTTAAGATGGCTTATAAATAGAGATTTGTCTCATAAAATGTGGTAAGATTACACCGAGTAGTTATTGTCCTGTTCAACATGAAAATTTCTATGTTCAATACTTAGGCTTTTACCATAATGAAACACTTCACTCAAACATTGTGGCCAGCTCTATTCATCTGTCTAATGTTCGAACTTTTTCTTGGGGACAGGGTGGAGAAAGAGGGTGTGAAAAAATAGCTATATAGAGGTTTATGGCTACACAGTTATTTTAAATTGGATTTTGACTGAAGATTTGTTGAAATTTTTATGTCAGTTCAAGGCAAAAAGCTACAGATAAACAAAAACTTTCAAGCATTAAGTCAAGGTGACAGTCTGAATAACTTTTTTTTTTCTAAAAATGCTTGCAGAATTGATTTTTATTAGAGTCAGGAAGGAAAACAGATGTTAAAACCCTCAAAATTTATTGTGAAATGGAATTTTCATTCTCTGGTCAGTTCTATACTGAGAAAAGAAATTGTGAAAAAGCTTCTTGATTACAAGTCACCAATAAGTAATCACGGGTGAAAACTGTCTGTGAAAATATGCTGTTAACTTCAGAAACTTCAGTTGCTTAGAGGAGACTTAGCTGAAAAATGAAATCACTGACCAGAATTAGTTCTGTTCTGACTCAAATCAGGGCATTTGCTTTACTCAAAAAAATGTCTTTTATGTAGGCTAGCAATAAATTACCGAGATTTAGAAAGAGAATTAGTGATGCAAATAAAACTGTCTTTATCCAAAGAGTCACAGTCTATTGAAAGGGTCATTTCAATTTCAGGTTACTCCTATTTCATCACAATCACCATCTCTTTAATCAAAATTGAACACTGCAGCAAGTCGAGTTTCATTTTTATTGCTTCATGTAAATATATTGAAAAAATGCCAGTATAAACAATTGTAAGACAAAACCACCCATGCAACCCCTGTTTTGTTTCTACTCTGAAGACAGGCTATCATTAAGTCACAATCTGTAGTAATCATCTTTTACACTTCGTGCCAATCTTTGCAAGATACCTGAAATAACGTGTAGGGCAAATGCTCAGCAGTTTCCAAAGGCAATCATTTAAACATAAATCAGTAGGTTAAAAGAAATCATCAGCATCAGGGGGGTGATTAGCATGTCACTATTTTAAAACTGATGATTGACGAAGATTGTTATATCTCAGCCATGTAGATATGTCCAGGTATTTTGAGTATGTCAAGTACACATTGGATATCTGGCAAGACCAAATTTTGATATTTCTATATCCAGTTGTGGTATTATAGAATCTGTCAGGAAGCAGTAACCAAGCGTAAGATTTCACCTTGGGTCTACTTTTGACTGATACGTTTAAAAACTAAGGACAGAATTAGTTTAGTAGCATCTGATATAATTTCTAGAAAATATATTAAACTGTTGGCTATGGACTCTTTTTACTTAGCCATATAATAGTCACAATACATCCAATAGTAGAGCAGTTTCTCATTGCATTGTCAGTAGGCTTTCTCAAGGGTTTACCAAATATCCTGTAAGTTTGTCTGGTCTGACCCTTCTGCACCTTGAGCGCAGAACACTGCAATCTTTCCAAAAACATAAGCTTTTAGGCCCAGTTCTACAACCATTTTATGGTGCATAATATGCACAAGTCTAAGAGTAAAACTTCCCATTTCAGTAAACATTTGCAACATTGAGTTTGTAGCTTTCTTTATCGAAAAATTAATTTAGTTCAGCTGTCTGTTTGTCGAAGGAACAATACTTTGAAACACATTTGCAGAGATAAGAGCCAGTTTTTTCCTCCTAGTGGCATCTGTTCTGTCCATGTGAGGAAATAGAGTGCAACATTTCACAGATGAAAGAGAAGCAGTACCATCTAATAGAAAATAAGCAACTTAATGTGCTGTGCAATACAATTTTTATTGTTAAGGGTGAAACTTCACATGATCTATGAGAAAGTGGAGGGGAAAGTGACTAATGTCAAAATGAATGGGACCTAAGCATTTTAAAGACAAATGCCTTTACCTGAATCACTAAATCAATAATTAATATGTAAGTTCAAGTCACTCTAGGGGCATTATAAACTTTTTTTTTTTTTTTTCTGATGCAGTTTCAAGCATTTTGTTTAACAGTTTTTTTGAAGACTTCTCAGGATCACTGCTGACATTTGATGGAAAATAAAGCAAGGGTGATGAGCAGACTCTAAATCCTATAATAACTGGAAATAATTAGATGCGAACCCAACTACAAAAATATTTTACTATTTTTAATGATGAGTCATTCAGCACATTTCTTTGTCTCCTACTTTGTGGGATAGGTAGTTCATGAAAGCAATGACCACAGTAGTACTGGTGACTGAAAAAGGTAGATTTTTTTAAAAAAGTGGTACCTATGCCTCAGTTCCTAAAGGATATTCAGTATCAATGACTTGTATAGGTAGCTGTCTTCTAGGATTTAGCTCAGAAACAGAGATTTGTTTCATACTAATACCCACATAGCCTTTGAATGCTCAAAGCTTTTGACAACTGCTTACCTAAGGGGTGGTAATAAACTTTGGGGAAGCATGTGTCACTCCAGGTACACTGTCTTGGCAGAAGGTAATTTGTTCTTCCAAACACAAAAACATTTTAGAAACAGCAATAGGATGGAAATTCATGACTACCCCAGACTCTCAGCAGAAGCTCTCTGTAGCTTTGAAAATCAGCTCACATGAAGCTATGTCTAACATACCTTAGAGGATATGTCCATAATTTAATCCCCCAAATGTTTATATGTAATTTTTCACTGCTCACCACCTCCAGTTGTGCAAACAAGCTGTGCATAAATAATCTGGCTATGGCCCTAGAGAGAGGACTGGAGAATGGTGAGTAAGCTCACAAGGCCAGCATTCACTGGTGATGAAGCTGGCTGCCTTTGTTTAAAAAACCTCTGCTCCGTTCAAAGCCGGTGATGGCAATTAGATAGTTGCTATTTGTCAGCGCAGAGCAAACAGTTATAATTGTGTTATTGCTGTTTCCTCAATTTCCTTCCTAAGTAATAATTTTGGCAACAGTGTGGGGAAATGTTTTTTTATTTTTTTTCAGACTTGAAAACACCATTACAGATGAAAGCATCTTGCATTTATTCCAGTGGTGACAGTAAGAAAAAGATGGCTTGCTTCCAAGCAATTTGCCAAACATAACACATTTCATTTGTCCCATCTTTTTATTTTCCCCTTCTTTTTTTTTGTAATCACAGGACTTCATCCCTGCAGATTCTTCCACCTAATGTTCAATGATCTTTGTCAGCAAAGCTTTGTAAGATAACATTCTATGAGCCTGTCTTTTGCACACTGGCTCAGGCATGCTTTTCAAAAAATACCGTTATACTTCTTAGACATCTTACCTTCACTTTGAATTAATTCTTGGACTGATTCTTAAGAATCCCTGGTCTCCAAAATACTGATATTTGTTATTAATTTTTCTCTCAGAAAAAATTGTGCTCAGTGGCACAGATTAGCTGTGTAAATTTAGGCATATGTGAGGTTATGTAAAGTGAGGTATGGCCATATGTTTGTAGGACTGTAGTTCTGGTTTGTCCTAGAGGCATGATATGAATAAGATTCACAATCTGGACAGTAATAAATAAACACAAAGCCAGGGCTTATTAGGGTAACGGATGTATTTTTCTACCAGTCATGAATGACCATTACCTTTTTGTCTAAGAAGAATGATTTCCTAACTTGAAGTAAACTGTAAGTCATGCTCATTACAAACAAAAAATGACATGTCCATGCATATCAGTATAAACCAGCCACCTAAGCTGACCATCAGTAAGAAATTTCCTTTTTTTCCTTGCAAAATAAAGTTATAATTCTATGGTGTTTTTCTTGATATTTAATAAATATGCTATAAAAATCGTAAGCAAATAAACTTTTTCTTAAATTTCTACAAATATACTCTTTTCTACTAGTTCCGTCATGATGGGCAGCAGTAAAAGAGGGAGTATACAGAATACTTCATGTTTTTGGGCCACCAGCAAATCCTTAGGAGGTCAGATATTGAACATGACTATGATAATTTTAAACCACTCCGGTGAGCCATCAAATCGTATCAAACCCAGCTATACAGAAAAAGCCTGAAGGTATGCATGACATTTTCATTCTCCATAGACTAAATCCTCACACATATCAGCCTGTCAAAGAAGGGAACAATTGGGGATTATCTTCTAATAGATACACCTGCACCCATGGAACTGAGAACAAAGGGAATAGTTTACTTTTTGATTTCGGTATATTGATTGATTTTCTTTTTCTTCTCTTTGCCTTTCTCACTTCATCAGAGCTGAAGGTCTTTGAGGGGTTAGTTTACACACAGCTGAAGTTTGCTTTTTTCTTTTTTTTTATGGGGTAGGACAGGAAGGGAAAAGAAAAGAACTTTTTTTCCTCGATAATCTGTCCTCAGCACAGACAGCATGGTACAGTTAGGCTAAAGCATGACTCACCTCTCCTAACAGCAAAAAGGGTGTCATTTCAGGCTCAAGCCTTCTGCTGATGTTTGGAAAACGTAAGGTTTCTAGATCAAGAACTTCTCAACATCAAGAATATCGTTTCAGAAAGTCATTAACATCATATTCCTGTTCTTAACAACAGATTTCTGCTGGCAGAATGTTGTAGCTGGGAGTAGTTAGAATGGGACTGAACTAGACTGCAGTCTATCCCAATGTATTTGTAATTGAAAAACTGCACTTAGTGTCCTGTGGGTTTAAAAAGTCTAAGAGTTTAGCATGGTCTTCTTTTGATTTACAATCTGTTTGGGAAGGCTGCAACAACCAAAGAGAAACAATGAAATTAAAACTAAGGTGACATCAACTAGTGATTGAAAAAAAGTGAAAATACTGACACAAGAACTGTTAAAAGGCTAAAAAATCAGAGAATGGAGTACTTCTGAATGTGTATAAGGCAACAACTACATTGTTCTTAGCTCTCCTTTCACCTTTTTGAATACTTCTTTTCCCACTGTCATGACCCTCCATGGTATACAGAAGAACCTACTACAGATACCTGTCATTGTTAATGTGTCTTGACGGGTAGATCATTTCCAAGCTGGTACCAAAATCCATCTGTTTGTCAAAGCATCAGACATAAGGTACTTGATACGTCTTCTGTGTGGTGGGAGACAAAAATTTTCCATGCAATATACCTTCCCAGCAGTATCACTTTACAGCAGTTAATGCATAATAAGACCATATGTTGTGTCTTACTGAATCAAGATAAATTGGTATGCAACATGCAGCAATCATAATTTTGCATAGTACAGTTATAACATAGATAAAATTACTACCAGTTTGCACTCAAGCATGAAGCATAGATATGCCAAGTTGAGTCAAACTGTAAGAGACAAGACAGACATTCACCAGTTTCAGAGATTTTTAAAGGCTTGTCTGTTTCTTCTCCTGAGGACAGAAAAAGGTACTAGAGTAGATTTATAAGCTTCTCAAATTTTATGGTATCAAAACAGGGTCTGTGTTACCGATTATTCCAAAAACATCTTCCACCTCTGTTCTGTCAACACTTCAAATTTATTTCAAATGTATTGAAGATTTTAGGTTGGAAAACAATCGTTCAAATGTATCCCACAAAACCATGAAAAAATTGAATGTTTTTGACCCAGTAGGTTACTCCTCTGTTGGTTAATCAGTACAGTTTGAATGAAGCTCATAGAGTGAATCAGATTTCCCTGACATAAGCAAGGTCCTTGCTGTAATTACTCATGATTAAGCCATTTTAGCGATGCCTCCTTATCCTTAGAATTGCTACCCTGCATGGGTTTGATTTGCATTGATTTCTCACTGATTGCAACTGTTCTTAGAAATCCCTGTTTTATATCATGGACACAAAAAATCCCTTACTATTATTTTGCTTCAATGTATATTTCTATAAGAAGAAAAACAAGAATGGGACACTTAACTGGGTTTAGCTGGATCATCTTAACAGTCATGAGCTTTGGCTGAACAACTGCATTGGCCTTATTATTGTCTTTGTTTATCTTATTTAGCATTTCCGTCACCTGGACCAGCCCATCTGTTGCAATTGAGTTAAAATTACCAACAAAATCATTGCCCCCCATCCTTTATTTGACTTCAAGAGGTCAGCATTTGACATTTGAGATTAAATTTAAAATTTACTACTGCTATGACCTTTCATTTATGAGTTAATTTGCTCACATAAGTAATCCACTGAGTTCAAAAGAACTGAACTTGGCGATCTGAATTTATCCCCATGCATGAGCATTTGCAGATAGAATGCCTGAGACTATATAGATTGTATTTCTGAACATGACTAGAATTTCTGCAAAGTGCCTAATGCATTGTTAGAGACTGCACTAATTTGGTAATAACAGTCATCATAACACATAAACATTTAAGGAGGACAGAGTGTAGAAAAATGGGCTGGATAGTTCATACTTAATTTTCTCATCTCTATGCAAATGCAACTCATCCTCAGAGTTTGAAAAAGTGTATGTGTATCTTGCCTGTGACGTGAAACATCTTCTGCTCAGAAACTAACCTAACTGAGATACCTCAAAACTTGCCAAAGCTTTTGAACATCCCTGAACTTTCAATTTCTTCTTTGCACATTTCTTTTTCCCTACCTTTTATTAAGCACATGAGCAATAAGAAATACTTATTGAAACTAAAATGAAAGAAAGGGAAAAAAACCAAACCAAACCAAACAAAAAAACCCAAAACCAACCAAACAAAAAAAACCACCACCAAAAACAAAGGACCTCATGCTCTGGAGGGCAAAAATCCCTAGCCAGCATTCACTCTAAAATTTGGCAAAGTGAGAGATGTACAATTAGGGACTGCCATGGGACAAATTTCTTTCCTTACTTCCCATTGTCACTGCTCCGAGATATTTTTGCTGTGTTGCTCAGTTCAAAAATACACAAACTGCAGCCACACAGCATGCTGCATCTGAACTGCTGTGCCTCTGGGTTAGTAGCATACCAATCAACAACCTGGTTACTGCTTTTCAATATTTTAAACAAACCAAAGGGGTACTCTAGCATACTCATTTCGATAAAAAGCGAGATCCTCAGTCAGTGTACGAATTTGATGGAGTTGTTCTGGCATACATTATCTGAGGCATTAGACCATTATTTTATTACATAAAATATTACAACAGAGATCGAGCTAGTGTAAATCAGTACAACTCCATTGACTTCAGCAGAACGACTCCAGTTTTCTGCCCACTCCAGTTTTCACTGGCTGAGGATATTGGTCTTTATGCAAATACATAGCACTTGATTTATTTCTGTATTGCACTGGTTTTCCGTGTGGAATTAAACTGTTTTAAATTAAAGTTACTCTGTTACAAAGGTAGAGCAGCCGAGAGTAATGAGTCAGACCCCAACCACCTGAGGGGGATCTGATCAGCTTGTCAGAGAGAGCCTTTTCATATATGAGTGCTCATTATGACATGCTCCCCATGGCTACTCTGAGAGTGAAATGTTCTGTGACATCAGCGCAGTCTTATCACAAAGTACCTTGATCTGCCAGAGCAGGGCTCCTATGCAAGTGGGATTGGTCATGGGTACCATGCTGTTCCCTGAGGCATCCCTTCTGAGGGCACCAGGTGTGGGAATCTCCCTCAGCCCCTGCACTGCAGGCTGCTAGCATGCTCATGTAAAAACTTAAGTCATACTTACTTCCAGGAGTGCACTTAAGGATGACTCTTATCTGCAAGCCTTGCCATAGCACTCATCTTTCATCCTCCTTTCTGTTCCATGTGCAATCCTTGTATTTTCATACCATACAACTCCATAAAAATCATGTGTCAGCTGTATCTGTTGCTCTTATAACTTACACCAAAGCTTAGTTAGGGTGGAAGACCCAGTTGGTTCAGCTCCGAACCAACCACTGTCTGCAATGAGATGTTCTCTGAAATTCCCAGGGCTTGGCTGAATTTACAAGAAGTAAAAGTTTGTTTTGATTGTACTGTTAGCAGCTTGTAACAGTCTGACCAGGAGACTTCACCTTGGTCCAGAAATTGGTAGTGCTGTCTCCCTGGATCTTGGAAAAAAACAGTTCCTGCAGGTCATGACATAGCAGAATTGACAAGTCAATGATTGCTGTAACTGGAGCTTTTGAGCAGCTGAACAACATTTGGACGACCTGATATACCCCTGAGAAATACTGTAGAGATGTGATGCACCTAGAAGACATGTTTTCTTGTCCTCTATAAACACTCATGATAGCTATTTGTGTGAGAAGTAGTATTCCTTGTTGATCTCAATGTTTTATTAATAAAAAGATCAAAGTAAATAGGATGCTGTTTGCAAAATTTGCATCTTCCTGTTTGTATAAAACAAGCTTCACATCACTGGTCACTCAGTGGTGTAATTACCCATTCTGGTGGTATGGCAATTCCCAGATGGATGGTTACAAGGTGGTCTATTCAATAGTTTTCAATATGTACAAGAACAGCAATAGCTTTTCAAGATGGCAGACTGCAGAAGACTGGTCACCCCAGAGCACCCTTGATAAGGGTATGATGAGTTTGGGTACAACTCTAATAGCCCCAAGGTATTCATGAGTGGGTCACTGTGGCACGTCATTCCCCATGGCATGAGGAGTATTGGTTGCCAGAGCTTGGATGCCTTGAGCAGGGTTGTTACTGATGCTGGTCATTTACATTAGTAGAGGTAACCTGTCAGTGGGAGCATTTCTGTTGCATTCCCACAAGACTGCACTCAGGACATCCAAGAGGATGCTCCAAAGGAGGGACAGTGTTCCTGGGACACCATTTGGCATTAGGGATATTTGCAGAGGCAGTGTGACAACAAGAGGTGGGTGAAACCAGTCTTCTCTCAGTGTAGACCTTACTTTTCTCCTGCTGAGTCATTTCCTTTCTTATCCACTGTTCTCACCATAAGCCAGGCTGAAAGGCCACAGACAAAACTTCCCTCAACCTTGCTGATCCAGTACTACCATTTGAGGCTGTGCTGCCAGTGGTAACCAGCCTCACAGCAGCTTTTGGGAGGCTTAAGTTGATAATGATCAGAAACCAGCTCATGACAAGGAGTTACAAGGTGAAGATCATATCACTCTTGTGACCCATCCATGTTTGTACAATGTGAGATGAACTGCAGTTCAGCCAAATGAGAGACATGGCTTACGTAGTAAATGGAGTTGTTACTTATTTATAAAGGACAGGTTTGTGTTTGTTTTTTTTCTTTTAATTGATTTTTTAGGTTGTTTGGTACATGAAAAAAATGCCTGATGTAGAGTGCTTAATATTGTTTATCTTGTGACCTGTGATGCTTGTAGCTCTAATCTGTATTCAAAATTTGCCCTCCCTATTGATTAGGGACCCCATCTGTCAGTCACCATCTCTGAAGATCCCATTGATTTCAAAGGGATTTGGCAAGCAGAATGATAGCTCTAAAACTCAATTTTCAGTTGTTGGCAAAAGTTAGATAAAGTTGGATATTGTGTGATTTCCAGTACAAATGATGTGATTCTTACAGTTTTGACTGGGTAAAATAAAGGATGAAATTAAACTGACAAAGGAAATTAAGGGGAATAATATCTATCTGTGATCCTGTAACTAACTAAAGCAAAAAGTCGTTTATAGCCACCTGTTATGGTATATGTGCTTGGTCTAGGAACATATTTTTTCTTTGCCATAGGAACTTTATAGCTGAATACTGGATCCCCTCAGGGTGACAGTTCATGGAACTTCTGAGTGTGCAAAGAGCTCAGAGTTTAATATGTCTTTGCACTTGCTTGGTTCTTCCTCTCCTTCCTCAAATTAAAAGATTGAATACCTGAACATTTTATTATTGTAGCTTTTTTTTTTTTTTTTTTTCCTTTAACAGAATAGACTGAGAAACACAGTTGTCATGAAACAACCTCCTCCAAGTATTATTAACAAAGAGACCAGCACAGGAGAACACCTCACAGGTACAATTTCAATACGTATCACTCTGGAGTAATTAAATTTTTCTAACAGAACATTTTTTTACTTGATTTTTTTCTTTCTTTTTTTTTCCCCCCAGCAAAATAATCTTGGCTTAAATGTACGTTTATCCTGAGAGCTCCCCTCATACTTGCCACTGTTGTGCCAAGGGATAAGAAAGTGTCTTAGAGAGAAATGTGTCTGGCATTGATCTGCATTAGATTGGATTATTTGGCCAGTGGTAAAGCAGTGACAACCCTTTTAGAGAGATGATGAATGCAATGTAATGTCTTTGAACATGAATTTTTTGTGTGGAACCTAATTAACAAACCTAAACTACTTCCATTCAAATACTCTGGAAAGATAACACCAGTCGCAAATGTTAAATATCTGTTTTCCTTTTCTTTGCTTACTCATGCATTTATTCAACACTTGGTATAGCAGTTTATCTAAAATTAGGTCCAAAGTAATTTAGGCAGGCATACCTTATGTGAGAGATTCTGTAGAAGACTTTAAATCATAGTGACAACCATTAGAAATTGCTTAAAGGAAAAACAATTCTGAACAATTGTAGGCCTAAGAATGAAACTTTTTAAAAGATTAAAAACCCCACTTTGTGTATGGCTATTTGAATGGTCCTTACTTTCAGTAAATTACAGCATATAAAAGCTGAAGGCCCTGTATTGCTCCTGTGTTGTGATATAGAACCCTTGCTGGTACTTTAAGCAAAATTGAACTTGTCAGCAGATAATTTAAGCTATTTGGAGTTTCTCAGATCTTGACCTCTTCAACTCTGAGTTCAGCACTACTCAGAAATAATTCAGTAGTTAAGGCTGTGATGCACAGCTTACTCTGTGCTTAGCTTTTAGCTTCACAAACATCAGTCTTTTCACCACCTTCTATATACACCGGGAAAGGTGGACTTCTCTGAGGTGACCTTAGTTACCTCAGTTAGCAAGTACTGGTTGAAGGTCCAGAAATTCTGAGGCAGAAAATTAGACTTTTCAGTTGCTGTTTCAGCATCAGAGTTCTCAGAGCTAGAAGTGCATGGCCCTGTCAAGAAGAAGTGAGCAAATAAGTTTTATATTTGCATTTATGGCAACATTTCTCCCCATTTTATTCATTCATGTCACCTTTTCTCTGCCTGCCCTCACATGCAGGAGGTGGTGTGCTGTGAAGACAAAATTCCTGAGGAAGATAGTTGTGCAACATGGGTGCTATCAGGGTTTTATACTTGTGGTGCATTCCTCCAGTTCCATTCTGATGCAGCCTGACAGCTGTCAGGCTCCACATTATTATTTTTGTTATTATTTCTACTCTGTATGTTGTTTGCATGTATTTTGAATATCTTGAATTATTTTATTGCAGCTAAAATACAATAATTATAGCTCAGTTTTAAATGTCTTTGATTTTATATTTTTTATTAAAAAATTACTATATTGCAGACAATTAGAAACCCCCCACACGTATTATATTATGATGTTTCAATATTGCAAACATAATTTCCATATAAACCTTATTAAGAGACAGGAATTTATCTTGAAACTTAAAAGCAATTCTACTCTCTTTTCAGAAGTATTAATCTTATGTCCTAATTCTGGTCTGGTGAACAAGGAAGGCACAGACAAGATGTTTTGCACAAGGCCATGTCAACCATCAGGCTACACATAAGCACCACCATGCAAGAAAATGATGCAATCAGAAAAAGGTTCTTGGGGAATAATAACCGAGGTCAGTGAGTCTAAGCTTGTTTTGATGCATAAACTCACATGTAAGTGAGAGTGGCCTTTCTAAGGCAGGGAAAACTCTTGGTGCTCCAGCCTTCCAGCCGCAGGACTTTTTCAAATCAAAATGCTTGGAGGTTCTTCAGGGGCACACACTATCACAACTCTGTCAGCCTTTGAGTTAATACCTAATGACTTTGAGATTTCTGAGGTGCTGCATATATGTAAGTCTGTTCTGAGTTAGGCTTAATCCCTGCATTGCTCTGCTTAGACCTTTCACTTGGTAACATCTAGTCCACATGCTATTCTGCTTAAACTTCTTCACCTTGTTATCTCTGTTATTCCTATTTTGTTCTTACATCAGGCACTGGTGTCTAACCACTTTAACAAAAAGTGACGTTCTCATGGGAAAAAAAAATCCACATTTTAGGCGCATGAATGCACATTGTCAGATGGTTGTGTCATAATACATTTAACTTACTGGACCTTTCTGTTTGTTCTTTTCACTATGCTTAAAAGGAATTCACAATGCTTTTAATAACATTAGTCTATTTTTTCCTTTCTTTTTCTGAATAACATCAGGCCTTTGAGAATTTCGATTCAAGAGGAACTGCCCTATAACTGACCAGGACCAAGTGCAGACCTAAGTTAGTAGAGTAGGCTTATGAGAATTCTGCAAATAATTTTGATAGTGTTTTTCCATTTGTCTTGGACTTGAAAAAATATACCCAAAATAGTAAACTTTTGCAAGTGTTAAAACCTGTTTCTTATATACCATTGCTGTGGCTCATGTGTCCTATCTTGCAAATATTGATTTGTACATGAAATAAAATTTGTAATGGTTGTGGCTTTTATTCTTTATCCTTCTGCTAAGTGGGAATCATAATCCAAAATCAATATGTATCTTGCTGCACACAGAAAAACGTCTATGTGAACTACGGACCATTTATAAATTTTCCTTGTTCTTTCATACAATATGTATAACATTTCTGAGTTTCACTCTGATGTGAATGCCATTTTTTAAAAGTGTCATTGTTATGTCATTGTTTTATTTATATAACTTCTTGACTGACTAAGAACATGTTTTTTTCTTTGTGTGGTGCATTGAAGCCTATCCAAAACTACAAATCATTTAAGTGAGACTTCAACTACATCTACCCAGCTCCTATTCATTGTTAGATGGTTATGGATGTACTGGGAAAATAAACCAAGCATAAAAAATCGTTATGGGTGAGCCTTGTCCAGAACCTCTGAACTACATCTGCCCATCTTCAGTAGTTTAGGTGTGCATGAGGAAGAAACCAAGAAACACAAAGGTATTCTTAAGACTACATCCTTGTAAAACATTCAGGGTGGGATATCAACTGAGTGAAATCCTCATAGAAAGTGCTGGCCAGCTTTAAGCATGGAGAGAGTCAAAGATATTTATCCTGGGGTGACAGACCAGCAAGGCCTTTGGAAAGTTAGTCTGACCACCTAAGATAGAAAGTAATAAAGAAGTAAATCTCCTTGATAGGAGGACCTCCTCAGAAATGCAGGATACTTCAGAAGACTGAGCCCAAGGTGAAAAAACTGTATGAAAGCCAGGATACCAGCTGCGGCTCATGCACTTCATCCAGCTGTGAGGAATCCTGCCGCCCCAAGGCCGTCATGATGCTTAAACTGGACTCGCGGCCATGGCTGGTGGGCGTGTATCTGCATGGCATGTGCACAAGTAGCCGTGTTCTAGAACAGAAACTGTTTCCCACCCACTATATGCATCCTTTTTAGTAAACAAATTTTAAATTTTATGGGACAGAGCGTTGTCTTTGTCCTTGTGGCTATTCCACTCCTATATTCTGCTGTGACCTTTGCTGTTCTGTGGTTTCACTTTGTCCTACTTTTCTTTGTAACTTTTGCTTTCCATCCTCTCAGCCTTCTGCCTCTGCACTATAACCTGTCTCAACAGGGTCTGATACACTTTCAGCCTTGCAATATGCACTCCATGTCCTGCAACAATTCAAATTCTGTCTTTTCAAGTTTTTGTTTTGCCTTTATTTTCCCTCAATAGAAAGAATTACTCTTGTGATTTACCTGAACATTTCCTATTCACAGCTGTAAATAAGACTATGTTTTAACTTTATTTTTAATTGCATTTTTAGATATCACATTAACTTCTTTATGAGCAATGGACGTATTTTCTAATTTTCAGAATAAGCAAAGAGAATGTTGTTTGATACATACACCATTATCATAAATTCTTATTCCTTTTTTTTTTTTTTTTTTTTTAATCTCTCCTTTTCCTAGGTAGTTTCAATCCTTTTATATCAAATTTTATCTTCCTTAAATATAGTGGTTCTGCTGAAGGGATAAGCACCACTGAAGTATTTACTTTCTTTCATTATGGTTCTTGCTCCCTTATTGGTTTTGTATTGTCATGTCTTTAGTTTTCTGATTTGTTATGGTCATTTCTATGATCTGAGACATATGTGGGAGAAAATTTTTCCCCTCTGACATAAATATCTAACGTTTGTTATGCAACCTGGCATTGTCATATTTTTTTCCTAACTCTAGTAATCTAGATTATATATTACACGTAATACATGTTATATCTAGATTCACATACTGCTGCTACTTCTTAGGACTGCTTCAAACTATTACTAAGATAAATCAGTGTGTTTGTTAGGAGAAAAGAAAGCATAATCCTTGATTAGAAGTATTAAGCCCTGCACTTACATGGAACAAGTGTTTTGAAAGTGTTTTGCCTAAGATTGATTTGCAGTGTAATTCCTTTTCCCTCATTTTGCTCCTGTGTTCTGGAGTGGCTGTGTGATTACCACAACTTTTGCAATAGAACCTTGCAGAAACAGAAACCCTTGTTCCAGATTTAGGCTTCCGTGTGCATCAGTGAATAAATGAGGCCCTGACCGTATTAATTACGTTCACTGGGAAGCTCAACATGCTACCAATGTCTCTGTAATTATTCAGTATGCTGAGTGTTATCATAGCAGCCATGTGGATCCATTATCATTTTACTCCTCTAAATGCTGCTGATCTAACCATTAGCATAGCTGCAACTCATGCTCCCAAGGAATAAGAGAAATAATAGAGTTTAATTCCTTGTCTCTTTTTCAATTTTTCATGCTCCCTATCCATAGGCAGTTTCTCTCATAACCATTTACTAGCTTGTGCATGAGTCTCCATGCCTAAGTTAATTCTTATGGTTTATACATGACTTGTATAAAAAGTTGAATCCCCATATTAAAAAAACAAGACAGTCAAATTACACTGCAAATATAATTTCTCTGCAAAAAAGATGCCTTCCATTTGGGCATATTTGCAAATATTAATGTTTGTGGTTTGTAAAGATTGTACAGACAGGCAAAGAAACAAACCCAAACAGAGGAGAAAAACTTCAAAAAACAGGTTTGGACAGAGGTATTTAAGCTATGGATAAATAGCTTATTAGTCCTTCATTCTGTTTACTCCTTGTTCACAATGCCTGATTAATCCATGGCTCACATCATACAGACTCAGTTACTGACTGCCTCAATGATTGGCATTTCTCAGCCCAGAGACTAATGAATAGCAAAAATGAATAATCCTTTGCATGTATGGCTATCCTTGTTAGCATTGCTAGTAGGAGTACCAAAAAAAAAAGTAAAACATCGGAGAAATATTCAAGCAAGCACAAAACCCTACCCATCTAGATGTTTGGGAAAAGGTGATAGCAACAGCACATGAAAATTTAAGTGATTGATGTGCTCACAAACACACTGCTTTGCAGTATTCATGAAAGTCTATTCAGATCCATCTGCTTTACCTAGCATCGCTGTGTAGCTATATTCTTAATGAGTTTTATTCTTGAATTATTGTGTCAAACGATGTTTCAATTAATCCTATTAGTTATTCTGAGGATTCATGTGAAATTATTCTCACCCAGCAGTTATTATGGAGACACTAAAGACAGAAATCCAAAACCACTGTCTGTGCAGGTGTGCCAGAAATCCCCTTTCGTCACTCACTGTTCAGCTACAGATACAAAAGTAGTCAGAACTAAGAATTGCTGAGGGTCAGTCTGTCCATTTGATTAAAGATTTTGCAGTATGAGTCCCACAATTTTTGCTGTGTAAACATCTGTAAAGCATTGATTTGGCTTTGGTGATTACTGTCAAGCTTATCCAAATTACTGATATCCGGTAAGTAAAATATTAAAAATACAGAAAAATTAAAAAAAAAAAAAAAATCAGTGTTACATCAAACTGTAAGTAGAATTGAAACTGGATTTCTAGTTCTGAACTGGGAGACCTAGTGAGGCTATATATAATGCATATATATAGTGCTTATATATGTGACAGAGTATATATGCACTACAATGCATCTTCTACTGGTACATACAGTTATCTTCTTATTTTGTTGAAATTATCTTTTTTTCTCAATGTGCTGAGGCAAAAAATCTTTCCCAAAATATCCTTCCTAAAAAAAAGGCAGTTATTGTAAAAAGGAAAACTATAAAGAAATAAGTTAGCTTATTGTTGCTCTTAAAGAAATTAGTAACAGAAGTAAATTAATGAAAAAACAATATTCTTGCCTAAGAACTGTTTCCTATTTAACATTCTTTACATTTAAAAGAGGGATTTGTTCTGGAACTAGCACTCCTTTTAATGTAGCGACACAACCCTTAAATATCCTCACGGCAGAAAGCATTTTTCTTGTCTTTTCTTTTACATTTTTTTTTTAATGCTGAAGAAAGAAACCTCAGTGGGACACCCATTCCTTTCATCTCCTCTACCTTTTTATATCACGGTTTATCTTATTTTATACATATTTCTTTGATGAACCTCAACTTGGGCAATACATTATATAGGTCTATTTCTGATAACAGTATGAGGAGAAAAGTCCCAGTTTTAATTAAAGTTCAACCAAGCCTCCTGCCTAGAATAAATGATAGTTAAAACCATTGCTATGTTGGTTTTTTTGGTTTTGGTTTTTTTTTTTTTTTTTTTTTTTCTTCTGAGAAGCATACGGAGTTTTAATGACACTGGTCAGTTCATGTTTACCCAGCATCTTTACAGCCTGTTATCCCACCAGACAAATTACCTTTGGTTAAAGTAGAGCTGAAAATTCTGTAACTGAGTCTGGCAAGGGAGATAAAGGAGTGCATGGAAGGCTTCTACAGGTCTATCAGCAGCAAATGGAGGATGAGTGCAAACATGGGCTTGGTGGTAAATGGAGCTGGGGATCTGTGACAGGGGACATATGCCTGATGGGGGCAGCAAATAAAGAAGATGGAGCCAAGCTCTTATCAGTGGTGCTCAGTGACAGGATAAGAGGCAATGAGCGCAAACCTAAACACCAGAAATTTCATTTGAAGATTAGAAGAAATCTTTACACTCTGAGGGTGGTTAAGTACTTGAATGGGTTCCCAGAGAGGTAATGAAGTGTCCATCTTTGGGATATTCCAACACAGTCTGGAAGCAGTCATGAGCAAACTGGTCTAACTGATCCTGCTTTGAGCAGGGCATCAGACCGGATCATCTCCGGCCTCAGCTGTGATGTTGTTGCCCCTTTGTTCAGGCATTGGGAGAGGTCACTGGAGTGATCCATTATGTAGGTCACACAACATACTTAAGTTGATTAACCCTCACCATTACTGACTGTCTTTTACCTTGGGCAGAGCTGGACTGAAGCAGCATGGGTGAAAGGAAAGAGCTACAGGCTGTAATACCAGTCCCACTGTATGCAAAATAAACCATTCTTAGCTGTAAATCTATGCTGTAAAAAGATAGTCCTGCTTCTAGAGAGTGATAAGCTATATGGTCTAACAGGAAATTTCCATCTCCAGCTCCTTGATTCTTAGACAATGTGCTATCTATCTTGGACAGATAAAGTCAAGGCTAGTCAGGGGAAAAAAAAGGTAGAAAACAATGTGTATTCCTAAACGCTGTCTTTAAGCTGTATTAAAAGAAAATAAATAAATATCTTAAAATATCTTTATGAGGAAAGCTTGTATGACATATTTGCCTGAGGCTGTATGGGATAGAGGCTAAATTGCCTTCTTCCTCATTTAAGTGGTACGGAAGTAAGAGCAGGAGCAATTATTCAGTACAAAAGTAGTAGAAGAAATGATTTTAATATGCTTCAGCACAGCTCATGCCCGATTTCTATAGATGTGCAAGTGGTCTTGAACTGATGAGAAAGAACATGACTGCTACATTAATCATTTGGAGACATACACTAATTTATAAATGCTTCTCTCCCCTTCAGCTTTCTGATGAGTTTCTGAGTTTTTCAAATAGAATGGCGAGAGGAACTAAGTGTAGCAAGCAAGCCACAGGGAATGTTTTCATTAAATGAATTTTAAAAGAAATATTTCCACACCCACAGCTTTTCTTTTACATTCCCTCTATCTACTTTTCTTACATTTCTAAAGGTGTATTTTAAAAGGTATTTATCATCCACGTAGTTAAGCTTGTTTCCTTTCAAAACCCTTGTCTGTAACTAAAATTTATGGTCCTGACGATACTTTCTGCAGCTGGATCACAGAGATATTCAGTTTCTTTTTTTCCTCAGTGTCAACTCAGAAATGAGGAAATAAGATTAAAGGCTGCTCTTCCTTTTCACCATTCTATTGTCTTTTTCATCCAGGTAAATGTGAATTTAAAAAGCTATATGTTCATTACATCAATGATATGTGTTGAGACAGAGAGACACATTTTGTGCATTTATCCATTGCTTGAACTGGTATGAATACAAGGGAAATGTTCAAGAGTTTTAAATCAGAATGCCCTAAGTGTAGTCTTGATCCACCTGGAGAGTGGACTTCTGATATACTGGCCTGTTTTCTCTCCTGCTGCACATGAATCCACCTTGTGCCATCCTGCCCACACTGATGCTTCAGATCAAATCTTTCTTGATTCACAAGTGTCTTTGAGAGATAATAATTTTAAATTTCATCTTAATTCTGACAAGTAAAAAAAAAAAAAAAAATCTGTGTCATTTGTGTAATGAGCTTATAACCCAATTACCAGGGAAAGACACTTGAGGTTTTAAGAATATGAAAGTCTTACAAAATTGAGAAAAACAAGTCCCTCTTCTCAGACATTGCCCCAGGACCATCTCAGCAGAGGACGTCCACCTCCCAGCTGTGCTGTGCTCTCTCATTCGCCTATGCTGCCCCTTACCATTAGCTGCAGCAATGGCAGCCAAGACATCTTGCGTCCCTCTTGGTTTCAGGCTGACAATGCTGCTCAGCAATAGCCAACACCTGAAAGCTAAGAAACAGCCTGAAAAAAAAACAAAACCAAAACCCCATCATTTTTGTACTTACTTCTGTAGAAAAATGTAGTGATGTGGAAACAATGAAAAGGCAAATGTGAAAGAAAGCTATGAAAGAGGTAGGAAGAAGAGGAAGAAGTAGAGCCATAGTCAACAAAGACAGAATTTTGGAAGCTCTGAGGGAGACAAAGACATGGAGAAAAAGAGCTATAGAAACATGGAGAAGAGAAATTTAAAGGGTTCCATTCTCTTAATGTGAATACAAACTTTTCTCTCACAATGTTTCACATCTTCCTAGGGCAATCTGACACTTCATTACCCAAAACAGGCGAATTCAGTCTCCTGGCATTGTTATCAGTCAGGAATCCTCAGCAACAGCCATGGAGTTGGAACACTGAAAGTAAAGAATGGGTAAAATATTCAAAGGATTATGATAGCTTTTAGGATTGAATAAAGTTCTCAGTCAAGAGCCTTGACTCTAAATAAATTTTATCGACCTAAGAATAATATTTTTTGGTTTATATTTCTAGCCCTGCTATCAATATCTGGAATTAACCTGGAGCAGATTTGTTATCTTTCCCTGTTTTTTCTAGTATTCTTTCGAGGCTGCACTGTTTGGATAAAAATAGAAATCCTCCTTTGGGAGCGCAAGCAAACTTTTCTCTGGAGGGTTTGTCACAGAGACAAATGTGCTTTCAGTGGTATTCTTTCAATTCATGAAAGGTGAGGCTTAGATTTTTTCCTGAACTGAAGTATTTGCCATAAAAAAAACCCCCACATATATCCAATTTTATCTTCCACCTCTCTGTCAAGTAATTTTGTCCAGTGTTTTGTTTTGCTAGATCCTCCCTCAAAAGATTGAATTTAATGGTTCAAACTGAATTAAAAGCAAAGAAAAATAATATGATTTCTAGTTCACCCTCAGAAACAACAAAGAAACAAAACAAAACTAAAGAAACCTACCTAAAGAAATTGATCATTTTCCCAGCTCTACCTTTAAGTCTAGTTACTGAAATGCTACCACATTGTGTCTGCACTGAACAAAACTATACTGTGCTCTAGTTTTGAACATTACCATATGGCTTCAGCAACTGCTTTGCTTCTCAAGCACAGCGTACTGCGAATTCCCCACTGAACTGGTGGCATGATTTCCCACCTAGGAATGCCTTTCAGTGATTTCAAAGCCTTACTAGGTACGATATCATTAACAGGAGGAATGGCATGAATCAACATCATTAAAATGAACCTTGTGAGCTGAGCTCCAGAGGGACTTGTTTCGCAGAAGCTGAATTTCCAGCAAACCACACACTGCATCCCTAATATACACCAAGCAACGTAAAGATCAAAATAATAAAGAAATATTTGTATGTTTTAAGATTAGTGGAACCATATTAGAAATACATTGAAGAGAGCTATTAATTATACAAAACCAGTGATAGATGACATCAGGTTGTCTAATTTCCATTCATTTGTATGGAAAATGTTAGTAATTTTCCTATTGCATGGTGTTTTCATTATTAAGTCAAAGAGCCATGATTGCTTATTACGCAGGAAAAGCCAGCATTTGTCTCTGCGATTACAGTAACACTGAGAGATGTCAAAGATGTATGAACATAATGCTACCACTTACTAATGTCCAGCCCAAACATTCACTGTATGACTACAATTTCTTTCATCTGGTATTTCCTGAAATTGCAAGTGTGAAAACCACCAAGTACATGAAAAAAGAAAGAACAATAGCTGTGAAAATCAGTTTGTTGATTTAACTCTCCTTTGGCTGCAGATATTGCAAATGGAAAAATCCATAGAGTAAGTGCTATATGTGTCTCGGCTAAAGGAAGAAGACAATTACCAAAGTCCTTTTTTGGTAAGAGGAGAGCTTTCTTACATGATTTCTGTAACATCTCCCCTGGAAGGGGAGTGGTAGTGGTCAGTTTTGCTAATACTGTTTGTGATACTGGTTTTGGAGTGCACTGGCAGTGCTCAAGCATTTGTAATATTTGGTACATTTTACTTCAAGCATTTCATATTTCTTCAGTCATGTATGTGATGAACATGCTACAAAATAATCTGACTCACTTTTTCCCCAATATTTTTTCTTTAGTTTAGTGTTTGCGTAGCACCTCAGATGCAGCAAGGATGAAACGCAGTAATGCCTCCATGCAGAACCATGACACAGCAGGACTAGATTTCACCTAGGAATGGGTACAGATGATATCAACCTGAAAGGAAAGATGCATTTAATTTTCTCTCCTTTCCTTTAAATCCACACTCACCGGCATACTGGGATGATGGACTGAGGATTCCCATGACAAATAGAGCTTCACACATGATCACAGCAAAATATTTCTGACTGCAGTCCCGGGACCAGATGTATGCACATTTGAATTCATATACCAGAGTCATTGTTTGTCTTGCCTCTTATGAAGAAATGCTGTCACATTTCTATAATTTGACTCTAATTTCTCTTCAAGATACCTTCCTGCAGTGCTTGAATTCCCTCTGCAGACAGGCTGATACTCTATGTGGCTTGCTTATTTGTTTTTCACTTTCAGGCCCATTTTAAAATGGCCTCTATTAGTTTTGTGTTTGTTGTGAAGTTATGATTCCTTTTTAACTCACTTTATGGTGCTATCATTTTGCGGGTATATTTTCTCCAATTCATGTAGTTGCTGTTTCCTTTGTTTCCTCATGCTTAATATTCTATGTGCAGATGTTATCAGTGGTGCAATCTGTGCCAGTCAAGCACAACAGTGAGGACATAGATGTCACTCATTTAAATTGAATATCTATCTATACAAAATGACGACTGATAAAGAATGCAAATGAAGGAGAAGATATCCAAAGAACTGAAGACAAACTCAAATCAAGACTATTTTGTAATTATTTCAGTGATGAAGGTTAAGCTGTGAAAGACAAAAAAAAATGTGTGCATGTGCATGTATTTGAGTTTCTGTTCATTTTATATATACATATAAATGTGTGTATATCTATAAAATATTTAAAAGAGATACGGCAATATTCTTGAATTACAATTAAATGTTTACATTTTTGCATAGAATAAATATAATAAAAACACCTCCTAAGTCTGGATGGTTTAGATTTTGCTGCTGGAATGCTGGTAGACGTAAAACCAGCAATATTAACACAGGTGATGGATTTCATGCTGTGCTGTAGGACCTCATGAAGAACTACGTATAACTATTACAGGTTGAATGAAAGATAAAGATTTCTATTTCTTAAATAGGAATCCCTGCCTTCAGTGAAGTAGGATTCCCAGCTTCACTTGAGAAGAAAATGCCAAATTCTGCCAGATATGAGGAAAGGTGATTTCAATGGGAATTGCTCAGATTTAAGAGAAGGATTAGACTTTGAACCCACCTCACTTAAAAGATTTTATTTTAAGATAACTGCTGGAAATGAATGGATAATTCAGCAATTGCTTTACCAACACCAGGTAGCCTGCTTTTAAACCTATACTTTCGCCTTTATCAGTCTTTTTCTGAGTCTGTGATTTGCCTTGCATTACCTATCTGTCATTAAGATTTGGTTTCCTTCTTAAGCCAGCTCAGTCTGACTTTTCAAATGTCAAAGGTTTAAAATTTGCAAACGTCAATGTTCATTTCCTGATTCCCTTTGTAAATATCAAATAAAGTTTTTTTTTAAGTCAGCTGTGCCAAATATTATTCCCTCATTTTATAGGAGGATCACATGGAAGGAGAAAAGTTCTTGATAGATATCTTTTGGAGGAAGAAAAATTTTATCAGAGAACAAGAACAAAGCTGTCAATATGAAAGAAGATAATTTAATCATACGTGCAATTGCACAATAACAAAGTAAAATCCATAAAGTGGTCGGCAGCATTAGACAAGATTTGGGATGTCTCCCATAACTTCAAATATTTGGATTATATTCGATACAAAGGCAGAACTCCTTCAAAGAGGTGTAAAAATAGTTTGCAGCTGGTAAAGCCTATGACAGTAAAATCTAGAAATGAAAAGTCTACACCATCTACTTCTGGCATGTCATTTTTAGTTAAACCTCAAACCCTGCACAAAACCAGGAGCTTCGATTTTCCAAAGCAACAGATTGCCTTAAATCTGCATTGGTTTGAAGGATCCAGAAAATAAAGCTATTTCACTAGCTACAGTTGCCTCTGTTTTCTTAGCTTCTTCACAGCCTCCTTCCTTTCTGGTGAAAACACTATAAACAGAATTCAAAGGGACTTGGGTATTGCATAGTTTTCAGCTCATCTACAAGAGCCCTAGGCTGGAAGACAGCCAAGGGCAGATCTGTGGCCATATCAGTCAGGCAGAGGCTTAGGTAAACCACTTCCAGGAATCCAGTCTTTTGGGGCCTATCACCATTTCATGTTATTTAAAACAGAGCTGGCTTATCCAAAAGCCTTAACTGTAATGACTAATGAAAATAGCGGGAGATGAATCAATACAAATCCTACTCTGTATTCTGTGCAAAAGTGTCTTTCATTAGTTTGGGGAGTATGGAAGGAAGCAGTCTTCAGCCTGTAAGTAATTATTGTGACAGTTCTTGTTTACTATTTTCATTTCTCAACTTTTTATTCAAACCCATTTTATAGCCCTGTAAAGTTTGATAAAACTGTATTCAGTAGTTTGTCTAAATATTGATCAGCATGTTTATAGGGAAATTACTATGCTTTCTGCTTCAACAGCAAGAAGTAATAAATTAAGCATTAAAAAAAAAAGTTGCATGATGAGAGTCCCATTTTATTTTATAATCTATAATCCATTTCTTTTCTGCAATTAATTTGCCTAAATGTGGACAGTATTTTTATCATTTTTCTACAGTTCTACTAGACCCTGATTCAATATATTTACATATATTTTTAGTGGATAAGCGAAATAACGACAGCAATTGCTATACCTTAGTCTGATTTGAAACAGAAGTGACGAGAGCTCTGTCTAGTTAAGTGAAATTCAAGCCTGGCATAATTTAGAAAAAATGGGCATGACATTTTCAGTTTAGTAACTAATGTCAGGACTGGCTTATTTTGTCAAAGACTTATTCCTCTTACTCTCATCCCACGGCTCTGTTCTTAAGTTCATGTCTGTGGTTCATCGAGAAAGCATCACTCATCCACAAAAAAAACACTGAGTACTCTTGATCTGGGTATGTTTTCTTTCTTCCTGCACAGTAAGGAATGGGAGAAAAGGTATTAAGAATTGCTGAAATATGGTATTATATAAACTTTTTTCACTGGGTATATTTGGCTTAAACATGCATTGTTTTATTTTACTACAATTTGCCTATATCTGAACAAGCTTCTTTCAAGAATGTAAGACGTGTTTGGCTCTTCAATAAAACCAAATAAATTTCACAAATATTTTCTTCACTTAAAACACTGTTTTTAACAGAAGCCAACTTTGGCTTTATTATCATCTCCAAAGAAGAAATGTGGGAATTACTCACCTGTAATATCACTGCTGCACATCAAAGTCCCTGGAAGGAGAATTCGGTGTTTAAGCTGGAGTAACCATTTTCTTGTTACCTTTGAAGATATTTTGATTCTGAACTTTCAGTGTAAATGAACACTACTGGTAAGGTCACTGCTTTGTGAAGCAGTTCAGTGATGCAATCTAAGCTTTCACACAATTCAGGGCTAACTGTATGAAAGATACAATAAGATGTCCTCTGCACACATGTTGGGCTTTAAAATATCTGTGGTATTGACTACTTAAGGCGGTAAACTAGCACTATCTATAATCAACATAAACAACAGACAAAGGAAAAAACCAAACCACCAAACCCTTCTGAAAGGTTTTTACTACAAGTTTGTTTAAACACAAGGATTTTTAAAAAGTCTGTTTAGGGAGACTGGTGCAAACTATTTTACTAACATGAGTATAAACTGTTTAAATTTAGAATTTGATGACTCTTCTAGGTATTTACTTTCACATATAAAAATCATATTAGTTGACTCATTTGCACTTTATAAAGCTTCCTCTGCTCTACTAATACATGCTATAAATAATTTAGGGCAACACTAAGTATACAGACTTGTGTGTTTTTCCCTTGGACACTAATAAGCTATTTTTATTACCTTATTCTTTCCTAGTTGCAGATATCTTGGTTATATTGTGCAACCAATATTTCACCTGAAATCAGAAAGAAGGCAAAATCAGCTATTTTAAATGTGTAAACAAAACTGTAGATAGACATATTATTTGTCTTTCTGCTTATGGATCAGGTAAGCCATTTAGGTGGATCTAGCATTTTTGAAGTCCTTGAGGCTACCTACTTTTTGCAGACTCATAAAGCTAGAAGGGAACAGAAAAGATCTTCTGGATTGATCTACATATCAGTAGCTGTTGTGTTGTAGTGGAATCTGGCAATGAATAACTTGTGCTGGGTACCGCAGGCAATTCTAAGCAGCATTCTTCTCTTGATGCCAAGAGACAATAGGTCTTCACCTCTTCACCACTTTGTTCGACTAGTTAACCACCCTCACTGTTAAAAATTACTTGTTTATTCTTAATATGAATTTGGTTTTTAACTTCTAGCCATCGTTTCTTGGTTTTGTCTTTCTGTACTAGATTAAAGAGCTCTTTGTATATTCTTTCACTGAAGAGACCATGTATACAGTAGTTATGTTGCCGCTCAGCCATTTTATCAATTAACTAGGCAGAGTGAGTTCTTTAGAGCATCTCTTCTAAATTAGGAACCATTCTTCTAGCACTCTTCGATATACATCCAATATTTCAGCAAATACAGAGAATTATTTTCCTGTGTGGATTTAATTCAGTAAACTAAGCAGTGGACATCAAGCCAAAAGGTGATTCTCAATCCCACCAACCTTGAGTCTTAACAAAAGCCATGAGAGGGATGCAGAGGCAGAGGGAAGTGCAAGGAGCCAGTGGGATGCTATCAGACACTGGAAGCATGAACCCAGCCCAAATCACAAAAACCAG
>NW_008599612.1:0-27435 GCF_000691845.1 Merops nubicus
CTCCTCCTCACCCTGCAAATCCCTACCTTCAACACCTCGGGTAATGGGCAGGCTGGGCCAGTTAGCACCCGGCTGAGCCTCCGTACCCAACACCTTCCTCGGGGCACGGAGGGTGTCCGGGTGGCCAAGCCTTTCTCTGGGGGGACGGTGGGGGAGTTTGTGCTCGGCCAGCTGCCGTCACTCTGCAAAACTGGTAGCATTCGGTCAACGTCCAAAAGTAAAACATGTGCTAACACTTGCTCAGAGCAGCTGTTGGGAGGAGCTCTGGAGGCCTCTTGGCTTTTTCCTTGGTGGTTCATTGGCATCTTGTGTGCTTATGGGCCTCCCTGTCCCTGTCCTTGTACCTATTCGTTCCTGTCTCTATCCCCATCCTCGTCACACAGCCTCCCTCCTGCATTCTCCTCCCCAGCCTCATCCCATTCCCACAGGGCTGCATGCAAAGCAGCAGGAGACCAAAAGCTGAGAGGTTTCCTTCAAGGAACCCCCAAAAGTGGCCTTGAAGAGTAGAAAGGCTGTGTCTGCGTAACTCCGCACATGAACTGCAGAGGTGATGCTGCAGCAACCTTCCTGCTCCCTTTCTCTGGCTAGTGCCCACCATACAGGCACGAGCATGTTGCTTCTCCAAAAGCTGAGCCCAAGTCTGGGCCACAGCAGCCCTGGGCATGGGGTGTTGATGGTACTTTATGCCAAGCCTCCACCAGCAAGTGGTGAGTGTTGATCCACCAGAAAGGCCAGACTTACCAAAGAAACATGACTTTTCACAAACAGTGGATGACATTGTGGTTTTCACTCTAGAAATGAGAAGATGGAGGGAGGACATGGTAACAAGGGAAGAGGGAGGCAGTTTTCCATGCTGGCTGGAAGCAGGAGGTGAAATGGCACACACAGGCAGCAGCAAGAGATGGTGTCACCAGGAAAGGTGCTGCTGCTTGGCTCAGCAAGCAGGCATTTACTATGCTCAACCTTTTCCTAGGAAAGAGCTTTTAAACAAGACCTGTTGGACAGGGAACATGCCAGTGCTCTTTGTTTGGCTTTCCCTGCCTTGCATACAGGTCAGTGGCAGTGTCTGGGCACCTGCTCACCTCTGGATGGCATGTGTGAGATGCATTTCCTTCTGGAATGAGTGAGGGAGGTTGGCAGTTATTTTGGGGGGCTTCAAAGTGTGTGTGTTTCGAGATTTGGGAGCCTGAGGGAAGCAGCAGCCTGAAGGGCACCCCAAATAGCCCTAGCAAAACAGCCAGTAGAGCTGCAGAGCCAGCAGTAACCACAGTGCTGAGCCAGTGCCCATCCAAACACTCAGCACCCGAAGCCTCATGGCTCAGCACCCTCTGAGCAGGCACCATCCTGCTACCCTTCCTACTCTCCCCACAGTCCAGGCCTGGCCTCTGCCTCCTCCACCCAAAATCGCTGCCGCAGCTGATTGTCTCCTGAGCTCAGCTTGTGGGCAGTCAGTGTTTGCCTGCCAAGGAAACCATCCCCAGGTAGCTGCTGAGCACATGGTGAAAAGACCACACCTATTTCTGGGTGTTTATGGGTGGGTTCTTTTACCTCTCTTTACCTCATTCTCTGCTGTAACACTCAGCACTTCAGTAAAGCTATTTCTTTTTCCTGCTCTTTGTGTTCCTTCAGACTCAGATGCTGATGTACAAATATGTGAATTAGTTTGTGTTCTTTGTTTCTGTAAAGGAGAACAGGAAAAAATCACTTACTACACAAAGAGGGGTCAACTTGTTTTCCCACCATAGAAGGTAATGTTTGTCTTGCCCTGCTTTTTTTCTTGGAAGCCTGCATAGATGACAGAGGAGCTCGTCAGTTAAGACAGAGAAGGAAAAAAGCAGGTGAAAACTGATTTGCAAAGAAGTTACTTAATCGTATTTTTGTACTTTTGGTTGTGCCTTAAACTTTTCTTAATACCTGTGTATGCCATATATTTTGGAGATGCTTGAGAGACATAACAACCCTGTTAATGCATCAATTAAGGGCCATATTGACAAGTGCCAAGTTCTCTGAGGTGCCCAACAAGCTCTCTGAGACAAGAATCAACATTCCTGGAAAATGAGGAAAACAACCATCATCACCAGGATTTTTTTTTTTTTAACCTAGAAAAATAAAGAAAATGCTTTGTCCT
This sequence comes from Merops nubicus, assembly GCF_000691845.1. Taxonomy (NCBI): domain Eukaryota; kingdom Metazoa; phylum Chordata; class Aves; order Coraciiformes; family Meropidae; genus Merops; species Merops nubicus. Next base: position 2,129 of record NW_008599612.1, read on the forward strand.
AGCAGCTATATATCATGAGTGATGAAGCAAGGATGTCCTTTTATTTTTTCCACAGAAAGCTACTTCCAAACAGGCAAAGAAGAGCTGAAAGACCTAGGTATGAAGGAGGGGAAGCAGAGTAGTGCATGCCGATGCCATTGCACCCCAGTCAATCTCCCCACACTTAGCTATGAAGACACAGCCACACACACACGGCCACTTCTGAGCCCAGCTGCACAGCCCGTGATGCAGAGCACTGTGGCACTGTGGCACACTGGTCCACACTGTGGCAGCTGTGCTGGACCCACAGTGCTCACAGCCTGGGAAACATCATCTTAAACACAAGGTAGCAGGATGCCTTCCAGAGCTGGAAGCTGCTGGAGGCTCTTTGGGGATGAGGACATGCCTGTGGTCCCAGCGCAATGTCCATTGGCTCCTGTGAGAGGGCCCCACAGGACCAGCGGGGGATAAGCAGGGGTCCTGTGTGCAGGGACTGGCTTATAGACTATCACCAAATCAACAGTTTCAAAGACTGCAAGGGCCCATCAGCCGAGTCATGGAGGAGGCACAAGCAAGGAGGCAGAACTGCAGGAAGGAGACACACCAGGAAAGAAGAAGATGAGTGAGGGTATTGCAACAGGATGCAACCAAGACATGATCCCCACAATAATTCCATCACCCAAAACGTTTTTGTGGGAGACTGGGTGAACTGAAAGAAGAAACTAAGTCTCTGAAAGGCCTGATCTGTGCAAAGTTACCACCTCTGGCTCCATCTTTGGGCTGCTGAGGAGCACGCTTAGGGGAAGCACTGCCAGGTAGGTGCTCGCCGCCGGTCTCCTGGCACTGGAGGGACAGGCTGGATGGACCGCTCTGCTCTAGCACAGCCCTCTCCTGGCTGGGTATCCCAGCGCCTTACAAACCCCAGGACGCCAGGGCTGCGGTCAGGAGAAGCAAGGAAACACTGTCACTTGAGACGAGCAGAGCCAGATTGCAGGGGCGGTGGCAGGCGGGTGAGGCTCAGTCTGTGTGGTGAGGGGATGCTGGGCTCCTCGTTAACTCCACGGTTCCCTCTCCTCTCCCTGCTGGTGTGAGAAAACGCACGCTGCATTTGTTCGGCTGCCAGGAGCATGGCAGCTCAAGCACCATCTTGTGAGCTTTGCTGTGTGTCTTTTCCCACAGCATTGCTTTAAATAATGAAGGGAGTCATGATCCACCAGCTGGATTAGAAGTTATGAACTTAGCTGGCTCAAATCCAATGGTGATATATTTGGTCTCATTATTTTATGCACAAATGCCACAAAACAGCATAAGATTTTTAATTTTTTTTCCTAAATACTCTTTTTCTTTTAGCACTGACATTTCTCTTATTTGCATTAAGATTTGCACTGAACAGCCTGTGCCAGACCAAATTTGTCAGATACTTCTGCTTTTATGGCTGGTTTGTTCCAGGAAATCGGGGTTGGAAATTGTATCCCCTGACTTGAGGGATGGGCCAGTTAGAGCTCCCAGGGTGGAGAACATCTCTCATGCGGGGACCTGCTGTGTGAAGAAATGGGTGAACTGGCAAGTGCATCATGGTGCCATGGCCAGGCAAGTGGTTTGGAAAAATGGAAACTAAGGTCCTGATGTGATATAATTTTCAGCAAGCATATGAGCTGTAGTTTCCCCAGCTGTATGGGGCAAAGAATAATACTCAGTCTGCTTTGTAAAGTGCTTGGGGACTTAAAAGGACTTACATTAAATGGAGATCTAGGTGGAAGTGGTGGGAAGTGCCCTTATGTGAACTGTGCTCATGCTCTTGCCGTTTCCAGTGGATGTAGCCAACCAGGTGTGTGCAGTGGGGCAGGAAGGCACCGTGATTGCTGTGGAGGGCAAGATTTTCTATCCCCTGCGGTGGGAATCAGCCTCCCTGTCATCTCGGAGACAGAGACAGGGATGGCTTTGCAAGGGAAGGCAGCTAACTGCCTGCAAAAGCCAGAGATACCAAGAGGATCAGAGGTTGAGGATGGATAAGAAATGCTTTGAGCACAGAAAGATTAGAGGGCAGAAGCCGTCACTGTGGATACTTTGAGCTTGCAGCACTACAGATCCAACAGAGTTTGGCCATACCTGAGAAGCATGAAATTGCCTCAAACCAGGCTCTCATGTCCTGCTGTTCCAGCAAAGTAAAGTAAAAAATTCATATACAGGTGCAAGTCGCCTGGGATGGTAATGCCCATCAGCCTCAAAGTTATGATTTCTTATGATAAAAGTGCAAGAAATGAGTGTGTTGTGTGGGATGCTTTACCTCACCATCCTAGCAAGATCACACCGTGTTACAATTCAGTTCAGCCTTCAGGCAGCGCGCTCCCGCTCTGCTTCCGGAACCAGTCAGTGTCTGCTCTGGGTATTTCATCTAGCAACCAAGAAAGAAAGGGAGATTAGGGAAGGAGAAACCTACAACATTAGGGGAAAACGTATTTTTATTTTTCCCCTTTTGAGTTTATTCTTATAGTCTTAGGACAGTATGTGCCCTTGTGCCAAGTCTGCTATTTGAAGTAGTTGCTGAGAAGTCAGGACCAAGTTTGGGAACATCTGGAAAAAACATGAACACAATGAATCTGAAAAGCAAAATCAGCCTCTTCCCATTTTGTTTTTCATTAAGGGAAGAAAAGGAAGAGAGTGCTCCGTGTATTCAGCCATTCAAGTGCGAGGTACTCGGATACTGTCTGGGTGAGCCCAGGCATCGCTCTGCAAATATTGACAGTCTCTTCATTTAAGCAAGAGCTCTCAGAGTCTAATTTTAAGTGCTCGTTTTGTGTATTCCTCAATAAAAATCATGCAATTAGGGGAAGAACAAGCCTGAGTGTGGCTGGTGTCTCTTCCAGACATTTCCACCCGATGTCGCGAAGCACCTACTCATGGCATGGCTGCACCATTGCTGTTGTCAGAGCTGAGCCTCCTCCCCAGCAGTTTGGCTCCTACATGGATGTTTTAATCTTTCGTATGAATCCAATGGTTTAAGGTAAAGCTTAAGAGTGTATTCTTTTAAATTTATTTATTTAATTCTTCAGCCTTTAGCATGCTTGGGGACATTTTACAGCCTGATAAAAATGCCTGCAGGACTGATGAGCTCTTGTCAAGGCAGTAAGTGCTCTTCCCAGGCAATTGTTAAACTGAAACAACGTGTTTGGATGTCTTGAATTCACAGTGGAAATGCTCCTAGCTCTGGGGCAACATGCAGTAATTATTTGATTGCCTACAGTTTAATAATAGTATGGAAAACGCAGGGTGGGAAGGAGAAAATGCCTCTTTCATGCCGTTTAGTCAGAAAGTAGGATTTAGGAAGCTGAAGTGCATTTGTACCCACACTACCACCCCCCTGTCTCAAATGTGCCTAGGACATGAGTGTCAGTCCTGCAGAAAGCACCACTGGATCTTTAGCGGCCACAGGTGGCCGGGATTTTGCTGCACGTCATCCGCAGACAGTTCAGTAAGAGACAGGCTGCCGAGCTTTCTCTGCTGGGACAGGCCCTAACCCCATGGCTCCTGATGTAAATCACAGGCCATCTGTGCATTAAGGTGGCCCTATCTCTTTTCCTCGGCCACAGAAATGAGAAAGAATAATTGGATTCTCCGAGCTGAAAGGACATGGGGCAGAGCTTACTGCTTAATGCAATTACACAAGGAGACAGTGGAAGGTTTCAGGGGCATTTTAAAGCCGCCAGATAATCAATACGGAGGCTGAGCAGCGATGGTGGGGGTGCCTGCTAAAGGGATAAGGTGTCGCCTCACGTTTGACCTATTTCACAGCATGAGCATCACTTCTGCCCCAGTTATCTTTTAAAAGATATCACTGGATACTGATACTGCAGAAGAACAAGAGGTAAGCACCACAGTCTTCCACTGAGGTGTTAAATGCAGTCCATCAAAGGTTAACTTTGCAATCCCTAGTGTCATTCTTTTGTAGTATTTCTTTAACATTGAAAACAAAAATGAATGGTCCAACGATTGTGCAGGGCAGGCTGTCAGCAGCATCCTGGTTTTCACATACACCCAGCCAGCATCTAGCGCACGTAGGTCACTCCCAGGCAGCCTTACCCCTACAGGAGAATGGAGCAGCATGCCCCATTCCGTCTCTCCTGAAGTTGCTACAGGCTGACTGCTGCCAGATTCAGGATCCTATCAGCCTGCTAGGCTGGAGCAGGCAGGAAAAGCAGGCAGGGTCAACAATGTAGCAGTGCAATCCTTCTAGTTCACCTTGTAAAATGAGTTCATACCACTGGAAAAACAAAGCTATGCTAATCAGCAGGTATTTGCATGTTCGGGGTCCTGCTCCAAAGAGATGCGCTGGCTCACAAGCCTCCCATCCCATCACCTGTGGGAGGTGAGCCCTGAATGTCACCACATACCATGGGGAAGAAGTTGTTAGACTAAGAGACTCCTGTTGGTATCCTGCAAAATAGTTGTACTGGTGGTATAAGGCCACTAGGTCAATGAGGTGGTAGGCAACAAGGAGCTGGGGTGAATCTGGAAGATTCAAGGCAAAAGCAGCCACAAAGGACATTTTTCCAGGCTGCCCCAGTACCTGAGCATTTGGCACCCTACCATGTGACTGCACCTAGTTTTGCAAGTTTTGCACGTTTCAGTGCAGAGAAGCACATGGCTGCTGGATGGCTCTGGTTTCCAGTGAGGGCACAGACCTGCCATGGGTGAAATGCAGGTGCTCTCAAGAGCAGGACCATCCCTGGCACAGCACAAAGTGTTTTTCACCATTGGGACTTCATGCTCCAAATACTTTCCACCTTGGGAAGTTGATCTTATGCTGTGCTTCCAGAATCCCTTGCTGCAGGATGAAGATAAGGCCTGAACCAGGACATTTAGAAACAGAGGCAGCAATTTATACCTCTCCTTTAATGTGCAGAGCCAGCCCTCTGTGTGCTAGGCCCAAATATGAATGACGTGGCTTGGATCCTCATCTGGTGTTTAATGGTCTCTGCTCCCCACATTACTGGCCAGGAAAAAAGTAATTTTGGATATACACTGTTTCAGCTCCACATACATAGCCATGGGGCTGGGGAATTCATACACGGGGCAGGAAAAGCCTTGAGAGGTCTTCCAGTCTGTCTCGGTCTCCCCCCATGTGAAGAGTGGTGAGGATGGCAGGAGGAAATTCAGCCTGCTTTCAGGTTTGTGTACCTCTTGGTCCTGTTCTCCCATGCTAACCAGACACTGCTGCTTAGTACATCCCTGAACATCCCCTAAACTCCTTAAGGACAGGGCTCGCATTGAGCCCTGTGCTCAGGACACAGATCCCTTTATGGATTTCAAAGTACATGAATGTGTTTCTGTCTCTGGATGGAGAAACTCAGAGAAATTTCAGATTCATTTTCAAATTAAATACAAATAGGTATTGCTGGGCAGATGAATGTATGGGGCTTAGATGCCTACAACTGCATGTCGCTCCTGGATTACCCTTGCCTAATGGGTTCCTTTTAGCAGTTTCTCCAGTTTGCACTGCAGAAGGCACAGATCTGCAGCTGCAGTGCTCATAAATCCCCTCTCCTTCATGGCACCTGGCTAATGCTGCACCTGAGCTCCTGCAGTTCCAGGTTTCTGCTTTCTTCCCAGGTGCTTGTTTGCACAAAGGAACCCACCTGCAGGGACCAAATGTCTTTGAGAACAGCTTCAGCGAGCTGGTCAGAAGGTTTGGGAGTCACCTGGAGGGAGCTAGGAGAGTGATCATCTAGGCCTTCTTTCCACGTGAAACCAGGCTAAAGAAAATCCCACAGATTCAAACGTACAGAGGCCCCTTTCAGCCTTAGGAGCGTCCTTTTGCCTCTCGGCTCCAACACGGCCAGTTGGTGCTCTCACCCTTTGTCTCTCTTCCTCACACAAACATGCCAGACATCAAGACTCTCCAAGCACTATCTATCAGCACTAAAACTGACTCAGTATCTAGACTTCCTCCCCAGCCATCATGTGTCCTCCAAGGGACACATGATGTGTCCCCCATCATCTTATTTTAAAGTTTCAGACCAATTTGATCTGTTTTTCAAGTTGTTCCCAGTTTCTGCATCCTTTCCTTTTGCTGCCACAACCAGAAAGCCAGATTTCTGCAAGGTGGGAACTGACTTCTTGCACCCCTCCTTTGCTCCTGCTTCTGCCTCGCTGATCCGTCTCCAGCATGGAGCTATTATCCTAGCATTTTTCTGTTCTGTGATGAGGGCAGCATATGTCTGGATCTGCAATTACAAGTTGTATCTTTGTGAATCGCCAAGAAATGAATACTCCTTGATCGAGCCCATGTGTTGCTCCTCCCCCCCGGTGCCAGAGCATATGATTTGAACAAGGCACCCAGCTTACCTCTGCAGAGGAGAGCTCTGCTCAAGAGTTACGCTCAGGCATGAGAGCTTAGAGTCACGCCGTGCTGCTCCTCGTTCTCTCTTTAACTGATCAATAGATCCAGGCTGTTACTCTCCTTTGCATTTTTGCTGCTGCAGGGTAGCCCTTCTTGCAGCAGTGGGGTCTCATCCTTGGTGTTTGAGGAGGGCATGGGTAGCCACCTCGCCAGGTGCCATGGGCAGAGCTGCGGGACCGTTCTGCCTGGGTGAGCCTGGAAGAACGTTTTCCCAGAGCCGCTGTTTACATTAAACCACTTATTCTGTTATCTCCCAGGGGGAAATGATTTTCTTTTTCTCCCCAGCTGAAGAACATTAACGCCATTAAAATAATAAGAGATTTAGAGCATCCCTTTGTTTATCCAGTGACATGCCACAGTGACAGGCACAATATAAATAGCTCAGCACTGAGATAACCAAACACTTAGGCTGATGAAAACCCCCCAGCATTTTTCCCATTCCAAATTCTTTAGAGTAATCTGATTTGACCTCCAGCACAATGCATACTTTAATGATGCCTGAATAATGACTAGGCAAGGAATTAACTCCCACAGTGGGTTAACGCACTCACTTTCACCCAAAAGACCCAGGCTCAAAGTCCAAATAAACCAAATGGATTTGGTGATCTCATTCCAGCTCCTCACAGTCCTTTGTTCACAGCCCGTGATTTGCTAATGCCACTGGCCCCTGCCTGCCTCCTGCAGAGAGGAGCCAGCATTTGGGTTAGAGGGACGGTGTGGGTCAGAAGGGAGGTGCGTTAGCAAAAACCAGCAAGTCCCTCTAATCCAGGGCTCTCAGCTGCTGAAACAACAGGGGTGGTTAGGGCAGGGAGCAGGGAGGGCTTTCACACACCAACAGCGTTGCCACATCACCTCCTGGGTGTCGGACATTCCCTGCTGTCAAACACAGTGATGGAAAAAAGAAAAAAACAACCAACATTTTAAAGTGTGTAACAGATGCTCAAATATAAACTGCCTAAGTGTGACCAGCCACAGATTTGTCTCTCCAGGTTGAGTGGGAGAGCAAACATAATTCTGTCAGCCTATAGATGGTTGAGGGAGGTTTGTAGTAGGTGACTGTGCTGACAGCATTTTATGCAACCTGTGAAGATGGTAGTACCAGTAGGGCAGGATGAAACTCTGCACCTATTAAATGGGCAACTTGGAGAACGAACATTCTTCTGTGTCTGGTATTTTCTGCATTTTTTTCGTGCTCATTGCACTTGGATGGCAATGGGAACCTTTGAGTGGTGTTTCCAAATCCTGTTACCGAAAGCTAGACGCCTGGCACCCACCAGTGACGTCAGGGAAAGCTGAAGAGCTCAGTGGCTATGAAAATGATACACTCCTGCCTAGACACTCCACCTTGGTTAAACAAACTGAAAGGCTGCTTTGTTTTCTTCTATTTTTAATTTAATTTCTCCTGCTAAGATGCAGACAGTAACACCACAGACAAGTACTGTGGAAATAAAATTATAGAATATTCTGAGTCCGTTACCTTTCAAAATGTGGGCAGCAAAACACGAAGGTCGATGAAACAAAGCACATGCATCCATGCAAATACAACCAGTATTAAAAGCACCATGCCAGTAATGCTCCACCCCAGAGAAGACAGAAAGAGAAATGTACTTCAAAAGTTTTGCATGAAGATTCATTCTACAAGGACCAAGTGTTTTTTAAGATATTAATATGGACAAGTTCTCACAAGTTTTAACTGTGTTTTTCTTTTCCTCAAAGTGCTGTTGACTGCAATCTTGAGGCCTGCAGTGTGATGTGAAGATAGCTTGTGACAGCTGATCAGCAGTGGTTGGTGAAATTCTGGTCATACCAGTGTTCAAGGGAGCGAGCTTGTGTCATCATTTAAACAGTGATGGGATGTCATCCCATCTTTTCAAATTCTTGATGTGCGTATTAATAAGCCAGTCTTTTTTGATGCCACACAGGACTGAAATACTTGGAAAATAGTTTAGGTTTCAGCCTGGAAACAGAGGAGCATTGCTGGTACTGAGCAGGATACCCTCCCTGGGCTGGCTCGATAGAGAGGAGCTTTATTTCACATGTGGGATAAATTCATGGGACACATGAATGCAGCTGAATTATGGAGCCCAGATGATGTCTACCAACTTCAGCAGACGTAGTTCTTAGCCTTTATAGCATCAATCCTATTTATGAGCAGTGGCACGGGGGCCGGTGGCTCCTTCCAAGCTGCAGCTCAGCAATAAGCGCCTTCTGGGCTTAGCTCAGTGTTTGTGAGCTGTACCTGAGGCACAGATGCTGTGTGCCCAGGTCAAGCGAATTATCTGAGCCTGTGACCAGTGGGTAAGGTGAGGCACAGAGGGAAAACATGGCTCCTCAGCATGATCTCCATGAGGAGTCACTGGCAGGGAGCAGAGCTAGAATGAAGTCTTGGTGGACCAGCACCCTCTTCCTACCTACTAAGTACCTATGGACCTTGTCTTAGAAGAAGAGGGAGCTTCATGCTGTCTCTCCAGCTATGGAAAACCATGTTCATTGTCAGACTTCCCTGAACCAGCACAGCCAGTCACCAAATCCTGGGAAACAACTCACATAAGTGAAGGAAGGCTGCAGCCTTCAGAAAAGCAGCCTTCAAAAAAGCACCCCACAGACCTGCAGTGGCTGGATGGGGTCTGCTTGCTGCCCAGCAGTGCAGACAGTGAGGGAACAGAAAAGAAAGAGGCTGGCAGAGCGTGTGCTACCACCATCCCTTTGCACAGTCTGCTGCTGCTAGACAAGTCCTGGAGTCACAAAAGAGCACGGTGAGAGACCAAACAAAATTAATCTCATCCAGTACCTCTTGGCACAGGCAACAGGTAGACAGCCTGGGAGTCAGGAGTAAAAAGCTCTTTAAAAATGTTTGTGTCATGAGGTCTTTGCAGCATTGGGCAATGTTCAGCCCCACAGCTCAGCAAGCCAAGGTGGAGCAAAGCGCTTGAAAACTGCCGGGTGACAGGTTCGTAGCAGGGTTTTCAAAAGCTCTCTCCTCGAGGGATTGCCAGAGGTCACCCTAAAAAGGCAGCCGTGAGCCTGCACCTCCTCCCCATGTCCCCCAAAGCAGGGCATGGCACCCCCAGGAGCCACACACGCCGTGCTGTTTGTGCTTGCACTGTTTACACACACGAATTTAAAGCATCTCCCTCAGTTTCTCCACAAATTGCTGCATTCAGATGAAGTGGCAGCTGCAGTAATTAAGACACAGTTAATTACATATCCCCTTAATTGCAATGATAGGATTTTGTCAATTTGGTAAATAAGAATTGTTAGGTTTCTTCCGGCAAGTGCAGGCGCAGCCCGGCTGAGCCCCGGCTCCCTTTGTCTGCCGGCAACGGGGGACGTGCCTGGCGCTGGACCGGGGCCGCGGCACCCCGGCACCGAAGGGGCTCGCTGGCTCCTGCCCTGCCAGCAAACTCCAGCTCTCCAGCTGCCTCCCCCAGAAAAACCTTTGCAAAGGGCGTCCGATGGCAAATGTGTCCCAAGCGTGAGCTTCAGTGCAAGTGGGAAACCTCCAGAGCAGGCAGGGGGTTGACAGGAAAGAGGCAAGCTTTCTCAATCCTTTTCTTTAAGAAAGAAAAGAAAAGAAGATAATGGAAATGATTGTGATTTCTTACAATAAGGAATGAAATTCCCCACTCACCTGCTACTGGGCGTAGACCACAGCTGTAAGCAAGATGAGTATTGCAGCCAATGGTCTTTTAAATTCCAGCTACATCCTCAAGAATTACTAAAAAAATAGCTTTGCAGGTTTATTTAGTGTGTCAAATTTTCTCCCTTACAGACTGTGCTGAATTTGTAACTGTCGTCTAAACCATCAACCCAGCAAAGCACAAGGGGCCAACTCGGGCACGTGTCTTCTGCCACTATTGCTTTCTGCCTCTCATCTTCTGTGCAGCCCCACCGTTTGTAGGCTGCTCTTCCAGGGTTGCCTCCACCTGGGCTGACCATTCTGTCTGAGGGGAAAAAACAGGAGGACAGGTTCTGCAAAACACTTGAAGTTATGCATTGTGGTTGAGTGTTGTCCCCTCCCTGGTGGCACCTCCGCTGCTCCCTCTTCACTGGGCCAAGTCAACCTCCTGAACCCTCAGGCACCTCTTCATTTATTTTCCACTGGTTTGTTTCCTGCCTATTTAGCAAGGTGAACTGGTTTGGCACAAGGCTCAGCAACCACACGGAGAAGATCAGGATGGTTCCCTGACAGCAAACTGCTGGTATCAGATCAAATGGTGATCTGTTCAAACTTGCAGGATGTTTTCATAGGTAAACTAAGGAATGTGTTTTAGATAAAAACTGTTTTGAGGTTGGTGCAGAATTAGTCAGGGAGAAAAATCACACCCTGGAAAGTGGTTCACCATCAAACCAGCAAAAGGTATTCAGGGAACGGCTCCTGCTTCCAAACAATTCAAATTTTTCATTGGAGAAGTCAGCAGTGGGACAGAGAAACACCTGCACTTGGTAAATGTGCAGGTGATGCAAAGCTGAGAGGAACTGAAAGTACTTTAGAAAACAGAATAAGAGTTTAAAATTATTTTAACAAACTGGAGACATTAGCTGAGGAAAATAGGCTGCAATGTACTAAGGCTGTGGGGCAAGTTTCTACATGTAAGCAAATAAAATATCAATACAGCAAATGCAAAATGGACCAAAATATGACTCAGCAAAACTATGCCATTGGAAAGATGGGAAATATCATACTAGAATCCATAAGTTTTCCTGATGCAAGATACCTGATGTTATCCATCCCTCCCCTTCAGCACTGCAAACATCAGTGAATGTTAGTCACCATTTTCAGACCCCAGCTCCCCAGTGACAGAAGAAAAAAACCAAACAGCCTTAGAAATCTCTACAAATGACCTTCAAGCAGAGCCTCAGAGAATTGATCAGCCTAAGCAAAAAACAACTAGGATGTAGCAAATATCCAAAGCACCACTGCCGAGAAAAAGGGAATAATCTGTCCTCCCTGCCCACAGCAAACAGACCACCAAACAGCAAGCTTAAACTGCAGCAGCAGGGATCCCAGTGGATGGTAGGAGAAAATTCCTAAGGGTGAAATGCCAGAGGAGATCATTGGGGAGGCTGTGAAGCCTCAGACTAGGTGGTTATAGGAGTGTCTGTCTGGATGAGCAAAGCTAGAGACCTCCTCCCAGCCCAGGCCCCACCGACTCGAGGCCCGTCATGGTCCCTCCTGGCTCTAGGGATCCGCGTCTCAGAAGCTCTTCATTCTTCTCTGCCCACACCTTGCCTCTCCTGGTCTCCCCACTTCAGTGCCGAGATGTAGGCCGTAGCTTGTATGACAGACAGGAGCATAAAAAAACCAAATCAGCTTAAATTACACCTATGTTTCTAATGCTAGCAAGGTTAAAGAAAGCTCTACCTTCTGCCTACAGCATGGAAGATGTACTGGAGAGCATGTCCCATAAAATACCAGAAAAAAAGATTTACCGTCAAGGACCCAGCCCTGGACTCCCCTCCTGTGTCTGATCTTTATTTTCTCACCCTTTGACTTTCTTCTGTAAACCACTGTCAGGAGATGCCCTACACTGAGATCTAGGAGTAACTTGAGGAGAATGCAACCCGAGGACTAGCAGACAATACAGTCTAATTTACCAAAGTGCAGCAACACCGGGGACGGTGAGCTGAGTCTGCAGAGGCACAGGTTTCTAAGTGATTTGCTGATAGGGGGTAGGAAAAGCTAATCTGTCTACCTCTTATCCTCCTTCAAACCACACCTTCAGTACAGCATCAATCCATTTTATTGTGTATATAGTCAACTGCAACACTGCTAGTCAATGGGCTCAAACAGCACTCAAAAATGCACTCACAAGGCTGACACTGGTGGGTCTGCTCCCCTGCCCCAAGGCCAAGGGCCATTCCCCTTACAATACCAGTAAGAGAAAAAAGAACCATGACAAAGACATGGTCAGTGAGTTAGAAGGATATGCTCACAGCAGCAAAGCAAGGGAAAGGGAGCTCAAGCAGATGGCTCCCACGACTGTGCCTGCAGCAAGTTGTGCCTTTCCTGGTCTTCATTCCATGGTTTATCTAAATCTGTAACCCTACTGTGTGAACAGGGAAAGGTGAGAGAGCTCACGCTGCAGCCTCAGTCTTCACTCAGTCTGTAAGCAGAAACACCACTTAGTTAAATAAACGTTACTGGTATGGGCTTCCTCAGTTTTCAAAAGCAGAATGGATTTCACCCTGGAAAAAGAATCCTTTTTCAGTGTGTAAAGTTCAATAAGCTTCAAAACCAAGACTACAGTATTTTTAAACGGATTATTATTTTACAATGCAAGCAGGTAGATTATTGGTGGTCCTGCAATTTTAATTCTATGGCTGCAGCATTTGGATGCATTGCTTTCCCTTCTCTGTCACAGACTCCCTGCAGATGCCTACAGGAACCATTTAACCTCCATCCTAGGCTCTCTCCTTCCCACTAGGCTTTATGTCCCTTGTCTGTTAAGATCAAAGCCACCTTAGTTCACAGCATGATGAGTTATTTTTAATACATCAAGCCCCAAAAGCTTCTGAGACTTGTAACTAAAGTTTTATGGACAAAGCTACAAGAGAAAGCTGTAACCTAGGCATTCCAATGACAAGTTTAAAAAATATTCCAGGATGTATCCAGGGTTGAGGAAAAATTCTGACATGAGGCCCTTTGAAGTGTACACAGGGAGACAGGTAAGTGACCCAGGTTTGGAAGAAAGCTTGTCAATTCTGTGGCAGACACAGTCACTACTGGCACTGTCACAGGTAGCCGGGTTGGCAGCCTGGTTCCTGCTGGAGGAAGGAAGAAGCAATGTCCCCCATTTCCCAAAGGTGAGGAATGCTTCCCACTGAAGCCACACTAAGGGTGAAACTGGAGAAGAGTCAACCCCAGGGAGGAGCTGGGGAGAGGAGAGGAATCTCTGTTGGTGCTGCTGACTATGATGAGGACAACAGTTGTGCAGAACTGGCTGACAGGGATATGGAAATGTTGGTAAATATAACAGTGATTCTCAACAGCTCATATTGTGTGTGAGTGTTGGAGTTGTCACTTTTGTATGTTGTATAGCTACATTTTCCAAGATTGACTGAAATTATCTAAAGCATGAAAATACATTCTTTTGTAGACTGAATTGGATGAGGAGTTTTTACATCATGCTCTACAACTAAGTGGAGAATGGAATGGTCTTAGTTTCAGAAAAAAAAAACCCTGAACTAGGATATACTCAAGGAGGTTCTAAGACAGTTGTGTCATGACATTATTCAAAACAATAGTCTAAGATCTCTGGTGGGAACCAATTTTAACATCAAACTCCTGCAGCTGCAATATTAATTCACACTCCAGTGAAGCAGTTGCCATGAAGCGGCCAAAACATTATTCACCAACTCCGATGGGCAACAAAATACAGAAGACATCTACTCTGTTTTCCAAATACTGGTGAGTCAGTGTTTTATACACAGCCATCAAATTTCATTCCTCAGGAGGTAGAATAAATTATTACTTGTGACAAACAAGCAGACCATCAGACCCACTGATACAATGAATCAGCCTGCAAAGAAATTCTGCTCCTAGCCACAGAACAGCACCTTGTTGTCCTGAATTATAAAATACTGTTTAAATCAGTTAACTGGGTCCTGCATTTTTTTCTACTCTAACACCTGCCACTAATATTGTGCAACTCGTTCTAGAAACACCCATAGCTCTGCAAAATTTAACATTTTGTAGAATCTTTACTTTTACATGCGTATACTACTGCTTCTATTCCTGAGGGATTCCTAATAGATATGCTATTCCATAGCAGATTTTGCTACCAAAATGGAGATCACTAAATTCAGACCATGCAAGCAAGTTGTTCTAGGTCCATCAGCAGCTCCTTAACAAAAATCAACAACAGTAAGACATTTCACGTGACTGTAGGAATTTGGCATGTCGTACTCCACAAACCAGCCAAGGCAGTTTATGGACGCTGCACCGCTCTTGCCACCAGGGTAAGCCTCTTGAACCACAGCGCACACATCATGTGCCCAGGCCAGATTATCAGTTAGCTGTGTAAAACAATCCTCTCAAGACTCTTAGCATTTCAGAAGGGTACTTTTTTTAAAAACAAAACAAAACAAACCAAACACAACAAACCACAGCCCAAAAAACCCCAAAACAGTAAGTGTGTCCATCTTTTAGTTCTTAAATTAAAAAAAAAAAAATGGGGGCTTTCATTTGTACAAACTCACTTTTTTTTTCAAAAGATGCCAGATTTTGCCTTGTTATCATTGTCATTTCCTTATAAGCTCTGTACTGGGACAAACTCATGTATTTTCTGAAACTGGCATATATAAAAAAAAAATTTAAAAAATTGCTTTTCCACAGTTTGGGTGGGATTCTTGCTTTCTAGTCTCCTGCTTGCACCTTCACGATCTTCTCTTTGCTTGTTTTACCAGCTCAGTTGTTCATCCCAGAAAGGATGTCTGTGGTTCGTATCCTGGGCGACCAGGACAGGTCCACCCGAGGCACACGCATCCAGAGGAGCTCCAGGGTAAGATTTTGTGTCAAAGGAAGCTGGTAAGGCCTGTGGAAGAAGCCTTTACCTTTTATGCCTATTGTGGGCAACAGTGCAACAACTTCTAATGATTTTTTTTTTTTTTTACTGTGGCCTAAAAGAGGAACAAAAAGAGAATCCAGGCAGAGTAAACCAAAACTACATCCAAAAGTTTTTAGCCATACCAGAAGTGCTACATGACCTGAATTTATTATGGGTATATTTATAATGGAAATTGTTGAGAGTTGGGCTCCACTCCCACTACCCCCCCTGAAAATCAGTTATTTTGAAGTTTATGTGCAATACATGTTTAAATTTTTAAAAAAGGGAAAAAAGTCATAGGTTATTTCTGTTGGGAAGTCAATGCTTTAAAAATTCCAGTAATATTAAACTAATGCAGTTAATTGCTTGACTGCAAGAAGCACATCCCTTACCATGCTAATTACAAGTCAGAGGCAGCCAATTGAAGAATACTGAATTATTAAAGTCTTACTGTACATTCTCAGGCTGTTAATATCTATTAGATTACAGCTGCATTATACTGAGTGTTCATTTCAGCAAAAAAGAAAGTACATTTATAATGCTGGCTACCCTTTGGGTGGATCATGGTATTTACATACCATATGTCAGCATGAGATCACAGAATGATTTATGCTTTTGCCTAGATCTTTCAGTAAACTGCCAACCAGTTCCAGTAAACTACAAAGCTCAAACTCCACTCTAACCTGCTTTTGACAATTCAGCTCTCAGGAATTATGTGCATTTTCAGAAAATAATCAAAAAGACCACCAGTGACCAGTACAGTCATGCTTCATTATGCAGAAGCATTTGACTTGCCATACCTCAACGCGAGCGAGTGATCCATGCTGGTTTTCCTGTCGAGAGTGCCATGGAAGATAAACTGGGGAGGTTTCACTCTGCTATAAACTAGTCCTAAATTGCACAGAGGAAAAAAAGTGAATAGCCATCTCACTTCTTCCAAAAAAGAGCTGCCACCTGTCCCCCAGAGTCATACCTTCTCCACTACCAACACTCAGGTGTCCCAGTTCCCTCTGTAACAGGTGGAAGACAACCAATGAATGAGAACAGGGCAAACTGTTTGTACTTGTGTGGATTGTTACCTAAACAGTTAGCTCAGACACACTGTAGATAATGCCAGTAGTGTGTACTGAAAGACCAAAGGAGTAAGTACCTGGATGTAAGCACAAATTGATTCATCACTGAAAAACAGCAACATAGTGTAAGAAAATACATTGCTTCAATACACTTCATAGTTCTGAAGTGGCAGTGAAGATCATCAGGATGTAAATCAACACGGATTACTATGCCACTCGGTTTATTAAGTTTCACTGTTTCAGAGTAGGAACAGCATGGGTGGGAGAAAACTCACCGGATTCAGTTGTCCCTTATCTTCATTCCCAGCTACTTTGCCTTTTACTTTTTCTAAACCAGCCAAACCTTTGATTATGTTTCATTAAGGGAGCTGTCTGTGACAGCAAAAGCAAACTATGATCTTCTAATAGAAAGATTTCCAACATGATGATAGACAAAAGCAGCTGTCATGCAATACATCTGTCTGCCACTTTATCTGAAGGTTTTGTCCATTAGCTACATGCCAAAACCCAATTACATGTGGAATACAAATGGGAAGGCAAAGCAGCAGAAGTATCTCTCACTTCCCCTCCTGTTCGTTAGTAAAGGAGACTGACTAAACCCTGGGGACACGAGGGCTATTGAACACTGCAGCACAGCACAAGCCTAGGAGAATCCACCTCATAAATATTTCAGTGGCAGCAAGAATGGCATGAGATCAAAATACCTTGTCTGTCATCAGCCTTGTCAGGTATAACAGGTATCTGTGACTCCTGAAAACATCCCATTAGTTATAGGGGACACTTGGAGGAGAACAAATTTCAACTACTATCCTGTGCTGCCATCCTCTCCCCTTACATGCTAGCAACAGAAGAGACTTGACAGAAGACATGAGTATACAGGAAGGGCCCGAGAAATGCAGGCTTGTCACTCAAGTACAAAGGTTTTTCCTTTTATTACAGCTTGTTGCTAGCATATGATTGGCAACCAAAAGCTTTTTGCCAATGAGTGTGGCAGTTCCTTTGAGGCCAATGCACTCCTGACTAACAAAGGGAGAAACAAAGCAGAACTGTGAATTTTGGCTACAGAAAAAACTACATGTGCCTTCAAGGCCCTTAACCTTGCCCCTGCCAAATATACTGCTGGTTGCCGAGTATTAGTCTGATGTTCTCTTCTTCCTCCTTGCTTCCATAGCTGAACACAGCACAGTTTCAAGAGCAGAACGTACAGCGCTTGAAACAATCTCTGTAACTTTTAATATTGGTTTCTGCAATATTCATGTTGGTGAGAATGCATCCCAACCTATTTCCCTACGTGTACAAATGAAGTAAGGGGTAGAAAAAGTAGTGCTGGGGGAGAGGGGAATTTGTTAGGATACAACCATTCTGTAACCATTCTCTGACTGCAGGAAAGTGTGTGTGCACCAGTCCAAGAATTCACTCCAGGAAATCTTCTGCAAAACTGGCATTCAGGGACAATGTAATAAACTGTACAGATGCCAAGTTTAACCACCTGAACTCTAGAACAAAAAGTTATTTGTTCCAGGTCATCAGAGTACACATACACCAAAAGAGCACATATTATCTGGATCAGAACTGATAGGAGAATGGTTTTCAACTTCCCAGGCCCGTATTT
This sequence comes from Merops nubicus, assembly GCF_000691845.1. Classification (NCBI taxonomy): domain Eukaryota; kingdom Metazoa; phylum Chordata; class Aves; order Coraciiformes; family Meropidae; genus Merops; species Merops nubicus. Next base: position 19,742 of record NW_008599612.1, read on the forward strand.
GAATGGAAGAACCAAGTTAAAAATCTCAGCTGAACTTAAAAAGAAGGCAAAAGAACATAAATCCATCTTGCAACCAAGGCAATTCTGTTTCTTTAACTGCACAAATACTTTGTATCCTTTTAGGCTATAGCTATATTGCTTAGAAATCCTGCTGCATCTGGGACTATGAGTTCCTCAACTGAAAAACAAGGGTAGTCAAGGGAGGGAGAAAACAGCTTGAACTTGAAGGTCTCTTGCTTGGCAGAAGTGAAACACAACTACATGGTAAGCTCCCATTTATTCACTCAGTGCAGAAGAAAGCTTGCCTCCATTTATTTATTTACTCACCCCCTGAGCCAGCTCTAGGCCCCCCAGTCCCTGGCTGGTAGTTTCACTGACAGCACGGATTGCCCTGGTGCCTCCTACAGCTACAGGAAGGCAAGAACACAGCACTTATTACCCATTGCTCACAATGCAAGGTCAATTCCCTCTATCACCTAGAAAATAGTAACAGTGGTTTCTTCCTTCTAAATGCACACTGGAAATTGTTTTACAGTTCTAACCCTCCTTCTCTTCCTCAGGGAATTAGGAAGAGAATTTAATTCAAGATGTCCCTCAGCTAGGGAGGTATGGTATGATTCTCTCCTGGACTGTGAGGATAACAGGAAAACAAGACCCTTGTCCCCTCCAGGAGGAAACTGAGCATGAAGCTGTTAGTTTTCAAACACCAAGAAGAATGACTTTACATGCAAGGCCAACACAAAGGACTCTCAATGCATTTGCCAATTTTCCAACATTCTGTGGTATCCTACTCTCTCCACACATTACACAAGTCAGATACACACCCTGTCAAGTGCTTTGTCACATGCAAACAATTTAACAGAAAAGGCTCCTTAAATAACAGCAGTTTTATCCTTCAGCCTTCCTGTCCTTCCCCTTGTGAGAAGCAATTTTATTTTACATCAGTTGGGAATGTAAACGTTGTGCTGAACACCTCAACAGCAGCATCAATCCAACAAATCTATTTCATTTTCAGGAAACATCTGGTTACCTAAGACATAATCCGGAAGGCCTTGTATCTGTTGGATTTTTTTTTTTTTTTTTTTTTTGCATGAAAAGTTTCTTATATTCATCTGCATAGCTGAAGTCTATTGAACTAGAACTACTGCCCCACCCCGATACAAGCTTGATTCTAGGAAACTAAGTTTTATTTTAAGCAAAAGGGCAACGGATGAATACCACAGTATAGTGTGTAGAAACAAAGTAATTACCAAAAAAACTGGAAAGGGAATATGTAATTATTAGGTTATTGTCAAAAGAAATCAGATTCTTTGCAATACATAATAATGATTACGAGTTTAAAAAAAATCAGAACGTTTTCCAACACTAGTAAGCCAGTGTCAGATGTCTTGAAGTGAATACTTATTTCCCCTGACATCTAAAGCAAATATGCTGAATACTTTAAATGTTATTTCTAAAGCATCTCCAATTTATAATTACAAAAGTATCTGTGCTTTGCCAGTTCTCCAGAGTAAGATCTCCCACTGCCTATGTAGAAAGGAATTTAAAAGGGCATCAAAATGTTAGACTTCTCACCAAATGTAAATATAACCTCATTTAATTGGGGAACCAGTTTGAGATAACGTGCCTTGGAAGCAGGTAAGTACAAGGTTTTTAAAACACCAGAAAAAAAGAAAAAGTAACATTATAGAACATTTAATTCAAAATCAGAACAGTCCTTTAATAATTGCAAATGAACTTTTTACAATACCGATTTTCTCACTTTCTGGGCACACTTCCTGGTAAACACTCGGGTGGTCCTCTGGCAGTTACAAAGAGTAAGTTTTCTGTGTAATACAGCTAAAAAAACCTGGACAATCTTAACAACTTGGCATCACATCTCTTTTTAAAAAACAGATCACACAATAATTTAGACAGCATTTATAGCATTATAAAATCAGAATCCCCCTCTTTAATTACTCACAAGAGCAGCCATTAAGAATACAACAGCTTTAGGGATACAAACAATGAGGATGTAAAACTACCTGTGCAAAACTGCATTATTTTTACTGTCTAAAATTTCAGGGAAGTAACACCGCCAAAAGCAGAGAGAGGGGGGATAACAAAGACAAACAGTCATGAAAGTAATGGTACCTTAGATTTTCAAACAGGAATTACATTATGAAGCAAATATTAGGTAAAGAAAAAAAAACATCTGATGGCACCTTGAACGACAATGACAAGTGTCCTGGAAATTGTAGTTGAACAAGAACTGATACAGCTTCATGTCAAAGTCTCTTTCAGGAGTAGCAATTGATTTGTGGGTATCAACTTTAGCATGTCTTTCCATGCAAAAAAAAATCTATCTTTCCAACATCTTTGCTTTGCGGGCTACTAATACATTTAAGAATGAGCAGTCTTTTGAGGAGTGTGCTTTCTTCCACGCATCTGAAATCTTTAAAACAGCTGGATCATTGATTCCCTGGATTGCCCTACTCCAATCCATTTAACTGCAGGGGAGAAAAGCAAACTTTTATTAAAAGTAATACAAAGCAAGATCGGATTGTATCTTAAAATAAGATGCAAACATATCTTCTTAAGTGCTTAAGATCTTAAGTACCATAGTCAGAAGAAAAACAGAATATTATATTAGCATGTTAAGAAATTATAATTATTTATATCATTCTCAAAGTAAGATTGCATTGATAACTTAGATAAGCAGGAACAGTCTTGAAGCTGCTATAATAAATGTAACACTCTTCCAGATCATAAGAAAAAAGATACACAGAAACTATTAGAAAAGTGAAGATCTGCATCATCTAATTCTCAGCTTTGGATGGAACCACAGAATCATCTTAGGGAGTGTAAAAAAAAATTGTTAGTTTATGATCTCTTATTGTCACATATATTTATTCACATTAAGATCCTAATAGTCCCACTGACTTTATAAGGGCAACAGAACTAAACTCCTGTTACAGCCAATCTGAAAAACACTTAAGCAAGTTACAAAACTCTCAGTTGAACAAGAACTACAGTACAAGCTAAAGAAAGAATGCATACTAAAACTTTTTAGAATTTTCAATTCAACAGCTAAGTAGATAAAAAGTACAACAATACATACAAGCATCACAAGGCACATCAGAATAAGCACAGCTACAAACTAGTTTTCAATATTCTGAATGTTCATTAAGATGAAGTTTCATGGAGCAGGAAAAAAACCTACAAGAACAAAATCTGTTCTACTTACCAGGAACACCCAACTCCATTTCTATAAAGCGAACGTAATTTTGTGCATTTACAGGCAGCTCATCAAACGTCCTCGCATTTGATATGTCTGTATCCCATCCTGGGAGTGTCTCATACTGAACCTCTACTTTATTTAAGAGTTCATGGTTGGCTGAGAAGCAAACAGGAACAGAAATATTATGTCCACAAAGATCACACATATTCTCTAACACTAGACACATAATTGTAAAGCTTTTTATTCTTTTCTCACAGAGGGTGGTTTATTCATAAGGTAATACCAGCCTTTAAGGTGCTGAAGTGTCCTTTTTTGTTAATATAAGCAAAGGAAAAATAAAAATCTCCATTAACTGTCAGGACTTAGACTTAAGGAAATCCAGTGCTCAGTGTCACATGCATAAACTACAATCTTTTCAGTTCAGTAAACAACTTTTCAGGGAAAATAATTTCAAAAAATGGTTGTGGTTTTTTTTAGAACAAATACCAAGCTTCCTCTTCATGGGAGAATTTGGTGATGTGACAAAAAAAAAAAAAAAAATTAACTGCCTGATATGAGCTGGTATCTAAAACATTTTTAAATGGCATAGGAGTGTGCTTTTTACTAAACAAAACATAGCCATAAGATGTAGCTTATACATGATAGACTTTTGATGCCCACAGATCCTTTGCCTCAAAACTCTGTAATGAATTTGTTAACCAGTGTGGAGTCCCCACATGATGTATGAACAGCAACTGTTCCAATTACTTCTCAGAATAGAAGCAGTGAGCATATTCCCTTTTACTCTTCATTTAGTAACTTGCTACAACATTGTCCATTGACTCTGAATCCTGTGATGACTTCAAGTACTGGAAAAGATGCTAGGCACATTGTTCTGAAATTTAATCATTCCAGTGATTATCTGAACATTAGTCTTGGAATGACACTGGACAGTGAAACAAGCCTTAAGCCTGAAAATGGTCAAAATACCTTGATAAAAAAAAGACCAAAACAACACCACCACCACACCACACCACAGGAGACGTCAGGCATTCTTGCCTTCTGAAAAAAGATAGGGTTCTGCCCAAGGCACTGCAATTAATATTACGTAGGCTCCAGATCAAGTCACCCTGCAAAGACAGCTAGTCAACCTGGGAAAGGCTTTTAGGTGCAAGAGGCACAGTAGAGGTGCAAACACAGCCCCCCACGGTTAATCCCCTCCAGCGTGTGTGTAGCTCAGCACACTGAATAATTTGTCCCTGTGCAGGCAAGAGTTCAACAGTAGCAATGTTTTAAGGACAGTCTTTTTGAAAGAGGCATTTTGAGTAAGGGTGAAAGAGGACTACACTGTACTGACTTCAAAGCCTCCTACTGACTTCCAAGCCTACAACAATGAAGAAACACACAATTTTTGAACTGAGGTGTCCACGGGTTAAGGCAAATGATCCTGAATCAATACATGTCATCGGGACAGACAGACAGGCACATGAAGGACCTTGGGCTGCAGAGACCAAAGACAAACTCTTATGTCATCAGCAGTAACAGCTGAGGAATCATTTGCTGTCCAGGTGATCAGTAAAACTGAATAACTATATCCAAAGTGCAAAACCACAAACTAATCTCCAGGCAGCACAGATGGTCTAGACTGAGACAGCAGCTTCCCTCTTTCTGAAGAGGGAAAGTGACTGAACAACTGATCTTGGAGGTGCACGGGCATTTTCACTTTGAAGCCTCTCTGATGAGGCTATCTGAGAAAAAGCTGAAAGGGCTTAGGAACTGGATGTTCTAATCTTGCCTACAATCTTCCATTACTCTGTATTAGTTCAATTCGTTACTTCCCCAAAAGAGAGTGAGGAAAAAAAAAGGGATAAGTTTCTTGATGCTTCAAATGACTCTCTTAATTTGCTCCAGGAAGTGTGATAAAAGATGATGCATGGTAAAGGTAAGCCATAAAATGAGCTCAATGTAGTAACAGACATAGTCACCATCTAGATTTCTCTCAGCTCTTCCCGTAGGGGATTTAACTTTTAGACTTTCTGGAATATTCCTTATCAACAGCTGAATTAGCTAACAGAGAGAGCAGATACAATGATATCCGGTAGTCTGGTACTATAATTTGGGGAGAGAATAATGTGATGTTACTTTCAAGTCAAAAAGAATACGTGAAATTTCCATCCTGGCAGCACTATAAGAGAAAGATCCTCCAGCAATTTCCAGAAACTGAACATAAAACAAATCATATAGGTGAGACAAAAGGTGCATCCAGCACTGTGTCCTAGTTCTTTTATCTACAGCAGATGCCCAGGGAAAGAAAAAGCAAGCATGAAGTAAAGCTGCTCCAAAGTAATCTCCCAGTTTCTTAAGGATCCGTGCTTTCAAAGTGTCCTGAGCTAGAGGTTGTTTGTGCTGAAATCAACTGACGCCTGAACTTGTCCAAGAGGCATTAGCAGGACTAGACCATGGCCTTCACGTTCCTCTTCAACAGATCAGCTCAGAGCAACAGGGAGTTCTACCTTTCCTTCATAAACTCCGGTGACCGAACAGAAATGGAGATACTGCCCAGCTCCAGTGATACCAGCTGAAGTCAGCTGTATATTTACAATATATTTTCAGTTCTTTCTTAACAGGAGATTATGAAATGCTCACAGAAAACTAAGCTAAAAAAACTGAGTGAGACTTGTACAGTTCTCTAATCCAGCTGGAAGAAGGAACAATATATTAAATATGGCATGTTTTTCCTGAGATGGTGGGCACTGTGTGTGCTTCTAATTTAGAGACAGTCATTTCACAAGAAGGGTAAATCAATAACATCTCCAAGAGAGTAGGAGGGTAGGGAGAGGAGAAAGAAATACCCTGCCAGCAAGTGATTCCCAGACTAGAGCTCTTCTAAATTGTATTTAAAATGTCAAAAAGTGGTGGCAAGTTTAAAAAAATAATAATTATACAAGTGCACAGCTTTCAGAGATGTTGACATCAGAAACAATCTAATGGTCTGCCATCTAATGGTCTGCAAAACCCAAAGCAGGAAGAAAGTTACCTTTTTTGTTCGGGGCAAGGGTAATAAGCAACCTGCAGCATATGTGCTGAAAACGCTGCCAAATGTTGAGGAATATAGCAAAGAGAGAGGTGTGGAACACAGACGCACTGAGAGAGAGAGCACTTTCCAGCTTACCAGAAGTTCAGCTCCAACTCCCTCCTGACACTTAAGTATGACAGCATGTCAATAGCAAAGACAACAGCTTCTACTAAATTTCTACCAGAATTCATAATTATTCATACAGGAAAAAATACAGCTATGCAGGGGAGCCACACTGTGCTGCCACAACCAAAGGTCAGCCACCTGTCACTCAGGCATATACAGGGAGCAAAGTCTGCCCTCAGGAGTTGCAACAAGATTATGGTCCCATCTGAGAGACACAATGAATGGAAAACAAAAAGTAATCACTGAAGTCTTAGTACTGGAAAACACAGACACTTGTTTATGCCATCTTTAATGATGGACTGCCAGAGAAGGTCCTCTTATGTTGAGCACAAGACACTCCAAACAGCCCCCAGGTTAGATCACAGGGCTACAGATGATACATTTACTGAGTAGTTCTCAATTCATACGTGCCATTGCCATTATGTTCAAAGGTCATTTAAAGCACACTCAAATTTCCTTAATATTTTGATAAAGGTATGTGGCAAATAAATCAGGGAATATGTGAGTCTTCAAATGTAGTACTCTTCTTGCAATAAAATAGAGAATGATGCTCTGTTTCCTGAATAAAAGCACATGCCATGTCATTCAGTATGCATTCAGATTGTAGCCAGCACTTTTGTTTGAAGATATTGGAGGGCAAATCAATTGAAGAACTCCCCAAAGCACATGGGAAGACAGAAGATTTATTTTTAACTGTTTATGCATTTCCCTGATAGATATGTGCTATTTTTGTGCTAGGACTACTGGCAGGCCACCACTTATTCCTTTATGCATAATTATATCTTTATCCTGCATAAATCACAGAACGTTAGGGGTTGGAAGGGACCTCTGTAGACTGAGTCCAACCCCCCTGCCAGAGCAGGACCATCTAGTCCAGGGCAGGTCACACAGGAACACATCCAGACGGGTCTCAAAAGTCTCCAAGGTAGGAGACTCCACAACCTCCCTGGGGAGCCAGTTTCAGTGCTCTGGAACCCTTACAGGAAAGAAGTTCTTCCTCATGTTGAGGTGGAACTTCCTGTGCTCCAGTTTGTGTCCATTGCCCCATGTCCTGTTGCAGGGCATAAGTGAGAAGAGGTTGCCCCTTCCTTCCTGACACCCAGCCCTCATCTATTTATACACATTAATTAGATCCCCCCTAAGCCTTCTCTTCTCCAGACTAAAAAGCCCCAGGTCTCTCAGCCTCTCCTCATAGGGCAGGTGTTCCAGTCCCCCAGTCATCCACATAGCCCCTCACCGGACTCTCTCAAGTAGACCTCTGTCCCCCTTGAAATAGGGAGCCCAGAACTGGAC
>NW_008599613.1:0-2270 GCF_000691845.1 Merops nubicus
CCTAAAGGATTCTATGATTCTATCTACCAATACTCATGTACCCATCTCGTTGCAGTTCTTACCATTGCACAAAGGACAGTGAGGACTTCCAAGTTTTCACAAGATAGAAGCAACCCCATCTATTCTCTGACAGGAATGCATCCATCCCAGTTCTCTGAGCTGCTCTTTCCTTTCGTTATTCCATATGGGGTTCCATGTTTCTTCCCTTTACATATTGGAAGAGAAGCCAGCAAACCTAGTAGAGATGTTATTACAGATACAAGCCACCACCAGCCGTGGCACAGTGAATTCCCATGTGCCCATCTATTGTCTGACAGGAATGCATCCTCAGTTCTCTGAGCTGCTCTTTCCTTTCGTTATTCCATATGGGGTTCCATGTTTCTTCCCTTTACATATTGGAAGAGAAGCCAGCAAACCTAGTAGAGATGTTATTACAGATACAAGCCACCACCAGCCGTGGCACAGTGAATTCCCATGCGCACACACACACACACACGTTCACACGTGAGCACACTGGAATGAGCTGTCTCCTTGTACCAGTAAGATTACAGCTGCAGTTTCATAACAAAGCAGTGTGTCATTTCCAGTGCTTTCACATTTGCAAGATACTACACTGTGCTTTGAACAGGATGCTGGTGCCACTGTTAGCTGATGGAGGAAGAGTTGCACTTCCACGAGAAGCTGAAGATGACAGTCTCATTCACTGTATCACCCAGGACTATTCCTGAAGCACCATCTTTTCTGTGCAGTGAATGAGGACAGGTTCTTGTACTGGAAAAAAAAAAAAATACATTACTGTGTAACTAAAAATTGTGTCACTGTACTGGAATAAAGGGAGAAGGAGAAGGCAAACCAGGCTGTACCAGAAGCTTTCCTAGCAAGCATTTCCTAGCTTTCAAGTCCTTATCTCTGTAAACATAAAATGCCTTTAATTCTGTGTTTGTCTTGGGCTTTCAAGAAACTAAAAATTAAAAATAAATTGCCCAAATTTTTATCCTATAGATGAGTAACTTTTAAACCTCTTTTAAACCTCTATTTCCAAATCCCTTAAGTATTGCTATGTAATTATGTTTTCTTCTGAGATGCCTTTCTTAGAAGTATTTCAGGGACTCCAGGGCTCTATTTATTACAGGATGAAAAGCATGCTGGCCTGCCAGACAGTCACAATTTATAGGCTCACAACACAATTCTGTGCTGTGTGAGCAAATAAATGAGTGGGACAGAAGATAACACCAGTATGCAGACCCATCACCAGGAAAAATGGAGGGGTTTTGCAACTATTTGCTAGGCAGGTTAGAATTATTGAGGTGTACAAACACTGTATTCATCTTCAGGTTCTGCAGTATCAGACACAACTCCTTAGAGATGTCTGTCCACCCTTCAGCTGGACGTTGGCCTTTTTTGGTTCTGCTCAATCCCTTTTGCTCTTGCACTCGGTCATTCAGTTTCCATCCCTTAATTTATTTCTGTCCTACAGTCCCTGTGCTCATCCCAAATGTTTATCCTACCATCCTGTGCCTCAGGCTCCTGCCCATGTCCCATCCTCCTGTTCCCATCTTATATCCTCTTCTACCCCTTTCAGTTCACTGTTCTATCCTCCCTAATATCCCAGTCTCTTCTGCTCCTAGTCCTTCTTCCTAAGTTTGGCACAGTTTCCCAGATCTGAAGTGTTCCAACAGAGCCTCCCCCTCCATGCAAGAGAAGGGCATTATTTCCAAAATGACAAGCAATTCTTTAAAATCCTGTCGTGGCATTTGGTACGTCTGCATTTGTGTGCAAGTGATATTTACAGCCCTCCTCATTCTTCCAGATGCATAGTGAGGGAAATGATTTTAGCCCAGGTAGAACAGAAAGCCTTTGCTAGCAGTTCCAGACAAGATCAGCTTGCAAATGCTGCCAGTGGCACCTCTGATGCAAAAGCTTCTGGTGTTTGCAACAGAAAAATTTCTAGCAGACTTGTGTTTGCTTGCACATAATGCAGCAGAGGTTTGAGAGCAGTATCACACAAAACAACAACATGAGCAGTTATTCATTGTTGAGCTAATATCAACAGAGTGAGAATATGTAGCTGCATGTTGGAAAAGAGACATTCTGCCTTGTGTGTGGCAGCCTCACGCCAACCTCCACTGTCAGTGTGTGCCTCTTGGGTACCCATTCAGCCTCCCTGCCGGTTCAGTCTGGAAATGCAAACCCAGCAGTCATGTCCATTGGCCCAGGATGGAGACCCCTGTGTCTGTGGGCACACGGGGTGGGCTCCAGCATCCAGGCAG
>NW_008599613.1:2301-26677 GCF_000691845.1 Merops nubicus
CTGGAGATGGTGGCCACTTATAGCATCCCTTAACACCCATCCCTGAGAGCTTGGGGTCAGCCAGTGGAACTTCTGCTGAGGGCATCTCTACAGACACATCCTCATGCAGCCTGTTTAAATATTATTTTAAAAACCCAAACCCAGAAACAATACCCACAAAAACTTGCAGAAGCTCGTTACATTTAAATTTGTTACTTGTTACAAGTAATAACAGATTGATAGATGTTGCTTGTAGTGTAACATGTCACCTCTTTTATTTTATGCCACCACTGCATGTCACTGTTGAGAGAGATTTTAGTGAGACTTGTGTAGTTCTCATGTGAAGTGGACTCACTGTCTCCAAGGTAAGTCCCTGTTCTGTGCCCCTACACACGTACATACATGGTAGAGTGAGAAGTAGTCTACACAAAGATCTTCCCCACTACCATGGTTCCATACAACTCATTTGTCCCTCAAATATCATGTCTCTCTGTCCTCATCCTACTGACTGATAATCCCTCTGTACATGTACATACTGTGTCTCTCAGCCCCACATCTGCTCTGACCTGTAAGGCATCTTCCCTGTCCTGTCTTTGAGTGGAGGGTCTCTATAAAGGTTGTTTTTCCATTTTTATCACTAGGCATTGTTAGGGGGAGTGTAGGCAGTAGGCTGACCAGTGTCTCATCTAGAGAAAGCAGAAGGGAATACTGCTCTCTGGAGCCTCATAGGTTTCTTTCCCTGTCCATCCCAATCCCACCTGCAAAGAGGAGGGGAAGGTTTGCCCTTTCTGTACCTTGCACTTCACAGGGTTCTCTGTTCAGGAATGGAAATAATGTGGCTTCTAGAGCTCATCTGGACAAAAATGTCACTACCTGTGATGTCAAAGCTGGCAGCACTGTGTTCCTTCTCTCATCTTGGGCTGCCTCTCCCTTCATCCCACCCCACACACTTCTACAGCTGACACACACACCCCTTCCCACTTCCCCAATGTCCTACCTGTGGACACAGTGAGGATAGGAGAAACATCTCTGAGGTCTGAACTCAGTATCCCATCCACCCAACACCAACAGGAGCAGCAAGGTCTTGGTTAGCTAATACAGCCCTCCCACTAACATGGAAACATCTGGTCTTCTCAGTCCAAAGAAAACCTCAGGGATTTTGGTAGTAAATCCCTGACAAGTCTCTAAGAAAATACATGTTAAAGGAATGTATTGAGCAAATTTCTTCAAGGATGGCAAAAAGCATGTCATGACATCAGAACAGCCTCCCTGCCAAGTTTTCCATCTCTGCTCAAAAAGTAGAAGAGCTCTGCAGCAAAATGAGTGTAATAATTTTTGACAGGCAAAGCAAAACATTCCCCACCGACTTTGTTTCGGAGGCAGCCAAATAATTTGTTTCCTTTGTTAGTTTTAGCAGAAGCTTTCCAAAGAACAACAAACAAGCACATTAGCCCCGAGGTAGACAACCAACATGAAAACATGTTACTTGAACAGTCTTGAGGTCAACAAGAAACCCTCTAACTAGAGCAGAGAGGGCTTTACCAGACTCTTCTAAGACAAAAGTAGTATGATCATTGTGCTTAGTGACTGCATTTTGGGACTTTTTTCACTGAATATAGACCAAATAGACACTAAACTCAATTAAAACCGAACGGGAGAATCTGATGTACAAAAACCAGTATACAGACTAATTCCTTTCACATAATCCTCCCATCTTAATTGCTATAAAGAATGAAATAACTTCCCCTTTTCTTGACCACTGGAACAATAATATGATCTTCAAATGTGGAGCAATAAGAAACAGATGTGATCATCAGCCTTGTAGCATAAGCTGTGTATTTCCCTGTATGAAAACTGCTGAAAATCAGCAGAAAATCAGCAGGGCGTTGCAGGGAAGTTCAATAAAAACAGTAAGGGCCACTGATAAGTTGGGGATTAAATGTCTGGTAGGAATTACCCATGCAAAATCATCTCCATTCACTCCTGTGCTTTCTGGAAAGCACTGGGGAACCACAAGCTTTCAGTCTAAATCTTATTTCAGGCCAATGGAAATGGGATCCATAAGTAAACAGACAGAAAAAGGAAGGCTAAGAGATAAATCAACCCATTGCTCTAGTGAGGCAGGGGAGGTAGGGACAAAGGACAAGAAAAAGACTGAAGTATTCATTGCTTTTTCTTGGTATTAGTTGTTAGCAGCAAAGTTGCACCTCAGGCTTGTGAGGACACTGAACCTAAAAGCAGAGTATGTAGGAGTGAAGCATTATCCAAAACAGAGGAAGATGGAGTTAGGGAGCACTTAAGCAAACTGGACTTACACAAGTCAATAGGATCAGTCAGGATGTTTTTTTATGGTACAGATGGAGCCTGCCAATGTCATTCAAGGGTCAGTTCCTATCATCTTCAAAGGTCATGGCAACCAGGGTTAGGTTCCTGTTGTCTGAAAGGCAAATACAACCCCCATTTTCAAGAAGAGGGATTCAGGTATCTGCAGGCCCAGTCAGCTTCACTGCCATCCCTGCAAAAGTTACGGAGCAAACCCTGTTTGAAGGATGAGAAGGTAATTGGGAGAAGATCAGCATTAGTTTAGCAAAGGCAAATAATATTTGACCAACTTTATTCCCCTTTATGATGAAAAGACTGGTTCACTGGAGGAGAAAGCAGTGGATGCCACCTACCTTTTTTTTTTTTAATCAGCAATACAGTGTTCCCTCATGCTTAAATGTGCATTTTATAGGAAACAACAGCCATTATGCTTTCCTTGCTCTGTGTCCTGCCACTGTGCTACAACTTGATGAATCCTGAAAAATCTGTTACTCAACAATGGAAACAGAATTATATGGCAGATCTGTCTAAATTTTAAGATTTTTCAAAATGTAGAGTTTGGCAGAATCACAGCTTTAAGCGTTAGATGCAGTTTAAAGCCTTGTGTGTTAATCTGGGAAGGAGATCTGGGTTAACTTTGTTGTGAAACTTCCTAGAGAGTAAGGATTTCCTAGGAAAGGGAATATTATCTGAGCTCCAGTTGCAGCTTTCAGAGTATGTCTACAGCACTGATGTTTAATTAGCTAACTGGAACGTGATCAACCTGAAACATTCAGGAAAGGCTGCTCAAAAGGGGAGGAAGTGTTTCAGGATCAGCAAAAGCAAAGGAAAAAAAGGGATCTCTCCTAATCCTGGTGTCAAACTATAGATATGTAGTTTGGCACCTAACACCAAATTAAACCGAGTATTTGAGCTCTGTGCACAGCTCAAAACAATGAATCACACTAATCCTATTAGAGCTGTCTTATCCACTTACATCCAACAGTTTCCTAATGGCTGCCAAACAAAGCCTCAGCTCTTGTGAGGAGGAATAACAGCAGAGCTACTCGTTTTAAAAAGACCCTGGACAGGCAAAAGCTGCCTGCAAAATAAAGCAGGGACCTTCCTGAGTCACCTTCCTGAGTTTAATGAGACATGCATACAGTTAGCCTCGCATAGCCTTGCCAGGTCAGGACTTGCTGTGAAGATGTCAACACCCAGTGGATTAGGATTGTAACGAACAAATCTTACACAATCTCGTGCTCATGAGAAGCCTTATATAGTAACTTAGGTAGTGTTGTAGGGACAGGCATGGAAGCGACTTCCCTCAGCTGGTGGAATCCAGCTAACCTCTTTGGGATCACTCAGGGGGAGCCCAGCATGTCAATGTCCTAGGCTCTAACTTTCTCTTATGAGCAGACTTACAAATTGCTGTTCCAACCCAAGGGATATGCCCACAAAGGTGTCAAACAAAATTTCTTAATTACAATGTTGATGCTTGCTTCTTTAGAAGACAGGGGAAAGAAAGGAGGGGGAACATCTTACAGCTTCTGTTCTCTCTCCCAAGACTGAATAGATTTCATTTTTTTACTCTAATAACCAGAACTATAAAAGTCCTTTTCCTCTCAAAATATCGAACATCTTTTTAATAACATGTAATGAAGAGGCTGTGGTTAAATAATGCAATTCTTTTGCCTCAGTTCTGATACTTTTTTTATAATGCTCATCTAAGTCACTAAAAAGAATTAATATTTTATTGCTTTCTATGAAAAATGCATAATGCCTCTCCCATAGCTTTTCAGCAAGGTTTCAAACTCTAGTTGCTGCAGTTCAGAATGGAATTTCTTTCTGATTTTCCTCTCATTGGAGTCAACTAGCCCCTGTGGGAAAAGTCCTGAAATATTTGTGAAAAAATTAAGAAGAGCCTTAAATTTGTCTTGGAAACTGGTTTTAAGTTTCCAAGCTACTGTCATGTTTCAGTTTCACAACCCTGGAAAAAAAAAAAAACAAAAAAACACAGGAATTTCAGTTTCTTTTCGTACACATCATCATATACTGACCCTGTCTAGAACTCTGCATTGAGTAGCCCATAATTTTGGGGAAGGAGGCTTTCTTTATGATAATGTAACCTCCTAGCCTCTTTCTCTTATATCCTGTCTGTGCAATAGGCCAGCTAAACCCTGAGAACTAAGTATTTGTAAACAAGACTCTATAAGACTAACACTGTCAATTAAGCAAACATGACAGAACTGACAGGTCTATGGAACCAAAACTGTTGTTGACATCTCGACGTTGGATGAAAAATAAGCAACCTCACTTGATTATATGAAGGACTTAAGCATCCCTGAAGGAGCCAGATTAATTGCCAGACATCTAAAAATAAATGAAGTATTCCAGGCTTTCAAAAACAAACAAAACCCCTCTCAAGTCCAGTAGGTTCTCAGGAGCAGATTGTCTAGGATTTTTCCCAAGGGAACCATTCCAGATAATGATAGTCATCCTAATCCTTCAGTTTTTTATCCAGTAGAGAAGTTCTCCTTTATCCTATAGCACCTAAAGTGAGGAATGATTTGACTAAATGATTGGTAATCTGGAATTCTGGCCTTTAAAACTTCTGTAGAGACATTGATATTAATATTTAAGAATAATTAAAAAAAACACACACAACCATAGATCAGCTCAGGACAGAAATAGCATGAACTGTATTTCATTTTGTAAGGCATTTTCAGCTGTCATCAGAGCCAGCTATTGGAATGGAATCTTCAGGATCTGATCTATTTTTGTGAGTACAAAGTGACTGATAATTCTGCAATTTCTGGGGTAATTCTGCAAATGCTGAGGTATTTGCAACACCTGATGCTCAAGCTGTAGGGACCATTGTAACACAGTAAAATGTTTGGTATATGCTTCCAAAACAATGTACGAGGGAAGTTAAACAAGAAAAATATTTGCCAAGCCTTCTGAGGAGGTGTCTTGCACAGATTTGTTTTTCTGCAGCCACACAGTACTCCCTACCAAGCAGAAATGCCCACATCCCACGTGAATATGGTGAGGATCAGACTGCTTTCCATTCCAGCAGGCCTCCTTGGTGGATGTCTCTGCAAGGTAATGCAAGTACCTGTTCTGAAACAGGCCTGCTTCTCCCCCAATTTCCTTACAATCTTCCATGGGTAGCACTGACCTGAGATTCATTCCTCCATCTGTACTATTAGAAGGACATCAGTGCTACTGAAAACCCATTAAATGGATTTGCTTCCAGTGTTCCTTCAATTACATGCAACCCTACCCAGCTTATACTGATAGCTTCAGAGACATTTGTAGCCATGCTATACACTGATATGAGGGGATGTCTCACCTACTGTTTATCTCTGAGTTATGTGGAAAAGTGCAGCTGGATCTAGGTGAGGCAGAACACTGTATCAACAAGGCAGTGTCAAGCTGCACAGATTATTCCTGTTTCATGTCAGATTAGTTCACCTCACTTCTTACACCCAACCAAGTGATAACCTGAAGGAACACCATGCACTTGTCTCATCTTCCAATTTTTCTTAGTTCTTTGCATCAGAAATACTCTAGTGGAAATTCTGACTTACTGGATGTGTGCCACTAAGGGGTTTGGTGCCTTATCTATGTGTTTATGTCTTCCCCCATTTTCCCTGGCTGCTTCTAAGAACAAAAAGAGTTTGACAGTAGTTCTTTATAGGAACCGTAAGGCTGAGAGTCCTGTATCTTTCTGCTTCTCCCCCTTCCAGCTGCCAGAGATGTTGCTGAGCGGGGTAGATGGGGAGATGGTTAATGTGTATCCCCTCTTGAGAGATGGTTAATGTGTATCCCCTCTTGAGAATCGCTCCTGAGTTTCATTGTTCCTCTGAAGCTGGAACCTTGTGAGCAGAAAATCAAGGATCCCTCCCTCCAGTCACCCCAGAGATGAGAAAGGAAACTAAAAAGCTTTCTCCCCATAAAATCTTGTTATCTGACAATACATATTTTCTATTGGAAAACTGTTCTCACAGAAAATTCCCAATCATCCCTGTTTAAAATGTTTCCCAAATCCTTGTAAATAAAGGAGGACTACCATCTTTGTTGTTTGAATGAAAGGATGTCAGATCTCCAATTTTTAACTCACTGGAAGACATATGAAGGAGGCTCCAGTAAAGCATCACTCAGTTTCTGAACCTGAAGTGTTATTGCTAATCCCTGGGTAAAGAAGAAAAATTTTGACTGCAGCCAGTGGGATTACTGCAAGGCAACATCAGTGTGACTGAGGTCCAAGAGACCTACACAGCACTGGGAAAGCTGGCTCAGTCCATATGCAGAATTTGATCCTAGATCAGAAGTGAAAATGAATGGACTAGGACTTTCTAGCAGACACAGATTTAAATTAAAAATATAAACTAGGTAATTTACTTAAAGCCTGATTGGGGGCTTTCTCCACACCCCACCCTTGAAAGGAACAGCAGCTGTTCCTTTCAAGGCTATTAGAAAAGAATTCATAGTCAGGTTACTGAAAACCTAAACACTTCTAAGGGTCAGCATTGGTGTGCTCCAAAAGCATAGCAGTGGGTGTACTGCACATGAAATCCAAGGCATACTCCAATATTGCAGTTATAAAATGCATTAAAATGCATGAGGAACAGAGGGCAGGGTTCTTTCTCTGCTGTCCCCAAGCAATCACCATTAACTGCAAAAGCAGAACCACATCATGGAATTCCATAAAGACTTCCAAGCACTACACATTGCCAGAGCTCATTGATTTCTTAGGAAGCACACTGATATTTCCACAGGAGAGGAAAAGAAAAAAAAAAAAAGGCAAAAACCCCAGAGAGACTTACTTTTTTCCTTCTGTGATTATTACAGCAGCACTACTCAGTCTCCAGTTCAAAATTTTACACCAAATGCAAAGCATGTTGCTTCCAGGGAAGACTGAACTTACTCATGAGCTCATTAGTACATTTCCACAAGGAACTGCTGCATCTGTGTATTCTTGGTAAACACAAAAAAAAGATGTGTGATCTTCAGAACAGCTTCTTACCACTTGTCAGGATCACACTCTTCAAGGTGCCTGACTTTAGACATTCAAAGTGAATGCACTTCTGAATCATTAGTCCTTTTTTTTAAAAAAAAAAAACAAAACAACACCAAGATTCACAACCTCACTGACATTAAATGGAACATTCTGCTGACTACAAAAAATGTTCTGATCAAGTTATAAAAGTGGTAAAACACTTTACCACTTAAAGTGACAGGATGTGAATACCTCAGGCTTCACGTAAAACAAAGGGTCTGTTGAACTTGAATGCTTCAGATGAAAGAATCCTTTCATTCTGGGGAAGTTTGGGTACAAATTAAGTGAGCAGGCTCTTTCTCAGAACATAACCATCTTTTTTCTCTCTCATGTTCACTCAAGTCAGGTTCAGTATTGAAAGTTTGCTGGAACTGTCTGCAAGTCCCTGTTCTTAAGAGTATTTTTGGAAAAAAATGCTTCATGTTTCAGTACTGTCTTCCACCCAAACTTCTCACCTCACCTTTAGAATTGCTTTCAGATATACCTTTACTCTGTCCTGATATGTAGGTAGTTATTAAGACCAAATAACTGTAGGATTTGTACAAATATTTATGTGTACCTGAGCATGATTCATGCACGTTTGGTTGCAATGCTGTGTTTATTTTCAGAATTTTTCACTGGTTATAGAAATATGTATCCCTGTAAATTAATGAATGGGTGTTTTTTTAATCATTTAGGGAGGTTTTGCATTGCATAACATATCTGAAAATGCACATTAAGAACTGTTGCATTCACTAGTCTTTCTTCATGGATTACTTTTCTGCTTTAGTGCTTTCAGACAACTGAGAGCAAACAACCAATGCACAGCAAGAACAGTGAAGGGTGGAAGACTTACCTTAAAGCAAGCAGATCAGAGGCACTCTGTAGGATAATGTGACTTCACATCAGCTTTTCACTGTGAAGTTTCAAATATTCATTTCAAGATAAATCAGGACTGGACATCTTCAGAGTCTGACGTAGACTTGTTCTATAATTTACCCAGAAAAAAACAGTCAGTGAGCTTTAAATTAAAGCTTTAGAAGATGAGCAATCATATTTTGGGTGCAGGAATACTGAGCACTCCCTCTGTAAGTTTGCTTCATTGGAATCTTCTCCAGACAAACTACCAAACCCTAGATGTTTCCCTAAAAACATACAGCTTTGGAGCAGGCCAGCCTTTAGTGATGGAGCACCTTTTATGGATGAAGAAAAGACCCAGCAAGCTGAGGGCTCAAGAACACAAAGGATGTCAGTGGCAGAACGAGTCCCAGAGCTGAGGTTATCTTTGCTTCTGTCCAATACTCCAATAAACCCATATCCGTGTGTGCCAACATGCCATCACCCTCTTGTCACATAGACCACATCTCAGACAGTCATTCTTGGATGTAACATTCAGCTAAGGGACCTCTAGCTAGAGGGTTAGAGGCAGATAGAGATTTGTGTCTTCAAAGTGGATTTGTTTCAGAGAAGGGCTTATCCCAAAAAGCTTATCACACCTCCTCCCCCACACCCCAGATGCCCTATTCTGCTGGAGATCCTCAGCTTGCATACGTCTTTCAGGCAGGGAGAATGGTAAAACACTTTAAAAACTACAGAAATCTTTCAAATCCCTTAATGCAATCAGGGGGGAAAGTCAAGAAGTCAGATAGCAGAAGCAAGGTCCTGCCTTCAGAGAAAGATGCAATGCTCTTCTCACATGAGAGAGGGCACCTGCTTGCACTGATGCCAGCATCACTCAGAAGTCATTCACCTGCAGTGAACAGAGCAGCAGAAGTGCTGAACCCACTGAAAACAGCATCAGGCCCACGGGCTTTTTAAAGGACAAAGGCAATAATCCATTCTGAGACTCAGCTCCCATTTCACAACGGCCGGATGGAAAGAAAGCGAAGCCTCCGAGTCTGCCACACTTCTCAGAGCTTCAGAGACACTAAAGAGAGTGTGAGAGTACCAAGTATAGGTTTGTAATTTAATTTATGTTTATTTTGGTCCAAGGTTGAGGTCAATGCACAATGAGGAGGTTATCAAATGACTCATATTAGCCTGAGCACTGTGCTGGGATAAAGTTAGTACTGTGCCTACTGGGAAGATGTAAGATTGTCAGAAGGCCAGGGTACAGCCTTATATAATTCATTTCTATTCCTGAAGTAATTTTCTTGATCAAGTCTGAGAAGGGAAGGAACATTCTTTTTTAGTGGCATCGGGGGGTGCAGAATCTGGGCTTTACTCCTAATGTGCTCAGCTGAATTGACAGGAAAGCTCATTCAGTTGCTTTATTAGTGTAAATTAATTGCACTCTTTAACACTCCCCATGATGATAAGACATACACAGTGATATCCTTTTTTTTTTTCCCTACCTGAAAAAAAATATATGTACATTTCTATGCAGCAATTCCTTGCTCTGTTGCCTAATTAATAACACAAGCAATAGGAGTAGGACAAAAAAAATTGAAGAACTGATTTTTTTTAATTAATTTCTCAAAAACTCTGTTTCGTCTGTGGAAATAGAATAGGACTTCTAGGTGTTGTGGGGCAGACACAGAAAATAAAAAGATGACCCAGACAGGATGGCAAGGAAATATACAAGCACAGTAGCTGTTTCACATTTAAATACAGACCTATAGGAAAGCCAGTCAAAATGTTTTAGCCACAATTATCCATGCTTTTAGATGAATATAAAGAACTCCTAAAGCATAAACAGCTATACCAGGTAATCTTTAAAAATTAAGGTTCATCAGGAAGCAATACCTGTGGATGTATTTGTTTTCTATCAGTTGGGCAGAAAGCACATTGCTCTGCTGCACTGCAGACAGGGTTATCCTACTACACAGACTATATTTTGGCTAACAGGTATTATGCCATACTCACAGTAGCAAGGGATTGAAGTTCACAACATGGATTTCTCTCCTGAAATCAATCTGAAACTCCCCAGGTGAGGCTGCTCTTCAGAATTGGAAATGGAGTAGGTCTGACATCTCTGTGAGGAGCTGCCCTTTCCAAAATTCCCTTACTAGACACATGGAGAGTTTTCAAATATTTGGAGATCTATCCACTTCAATGCCATGCCCAAGTCTACCACATAATTAGTCTTTGTGTGTAGTATGTCACTTCACAGCCTTGCAGGTATGAGTGTAAGCAATAAATAGTATTAGCACCCAGCCTGTTCTTGGGAGATTGGCTTTGCTCATGGGGAATGCACCAAAATGCACAGTGCATGGAACAATTCTTTCTTTATTTTCTTTACTCATGAGACCTTATCTGGAATATTGTTTCCAAATTTGGATCCTTCAATGCAGGAAAGATCTCAACAAACTAGAATGAGTTCAGATACTAAGATTGTCCAGGGGCTGGAGAATTTGTCCTGTGAGGAGAGACTGAGGGAATTAAGCTTGATTATACTTGAAGAAGATAAAGCTTTGGAGATACCTTAAAGCCACTTTCCAAATCCTAACAGGCTAGTATTGAGGACAAGGAACCAGGTGCCCAGCTGCAGAACAATAAATAATGGTCATAAATTAAAGCAAGAGAGGTTCATATTAGATGTAAAGGTGGGGGAAAATGCACAGCAATTTAACAAAGCACAGGAACAGGTTGCCCAGAATTGTCCTGCAGTCCATGTCCTTAAAGGTTTTCAAGACCAAACTCAACAGTGTCCTGCACAACGTGGTCTGCCTTCAGAGTCAATGCTGCTTTGAGCAGCAGGTTGGACAACTGACATCCAGAAATCCCTCCCAACCTGAGTGATTCTGTGATTCTAAGATATGGCCCTGAATCATGCCATAAAATGCTTGTGCAGCACTGAACTGTTTTGTGGAAACATATGGAAACTAATAAAAAACAGTATATGGCTTTCTGGCTTCTGAGGCTGCCCCAGATCATCCCCTGGAAACACAGAGGACACAATGGGAGACCAGGGCCATGAGTTTTGTTCTTGAAACAGTGCATCAGTACTGGAATATTCACATTTTCAGGCAAACCAGTTAGGTTTCCAGTTAGTTCAGACAGGAAAAAATCTGAGACACAGTTTCTAAACAATTATTAACTCGCCTAAACCATTCTGCATGTCCTGATCTCCAGTTTGAGGCCTGATTATCCTAAGGTTCAGTGGAACAAAAGCCTTTTAATCTTTTCTAGAAGTATAGATGCCAAATATAGATCTGGCTTAAGCTATTAAAATATAATAGGCTAATCCATCTTAAAAGCAACAAACCAATCAATCTTTATTTCTGCAGTTGCAGGCACATTCTTTTCAGTCACAGATTCCTGCAAAGCTACTTTCATGCTACCTTTTGTGGGATGATGAGTTAACACAGATGGCAGAGTATAATTTTCAAGGACACTTGTGTCACAGAAATTCCATCTTTGGAGGTCTTCAAGATTCAGAGAGGTAAAGCCATGGCTGATGTGACCAGGTGTTGGCTGGCAGTCTGACTTTGCAGGACAGACTAGAGACTTCCAGAGGCACTCTCCAACCAACATTTCTATGATTTTTCAAAAGGCCCTCAAGATAACTCCAGTAACTCATTGGTCATATAGAAGTGCATACAGAAGTAATATAGAATGGACTTTTAAAAGTCTGCAACCATTCCACTTACCATTCCAATTACAAAAGTCCTTTTCTCCAACCCGTGCATTTTCTAGCAGTAAGATGGGTAATCAAATCTTCATGGACAAAAGTCAAGAGATTGATGCATCTCCTCATGCAGTCTCTGTTAAAGATTAAGATAGAAAAATTGCTGTTCATGTCAGCTTGAAAAAAAGTCTTTCTTCTCTAAGTTTCCTTGATTTCAATGAAAAAATGGTTAAGTACTATTTGAAAAGTCTCCTGGGTACATGTATAAAACAGCTTATGCTTCTTTTTCAATAATTTGAGATCAAAGCTCTTCATTTTTTAAGTAGAGAACCAAAGGTATCAGGTAGAGTAAATATCCTCTTCTCTGCAATTTAATGTGCAAACAACTGAGCTTTCAGGCTGTGAAGATGTGATTTAGTAGTTTCACTGCAAAAGAAAAATCTGCATTTATATTCTGTTCTTCACATGGATGACTTTGTTCTCTTTTTTTTTTCTTCCTATGATGATTATATCTGACTATAAGATGTCCTAACTATTAGAGATGGCCTGCTAGAGATGGCATAACTGGCCTTGTCACAGTCCTGGAGATGACCCCCAGGGACAGACTGAATAGGAGAGAGGGAAAGGGTCTTCTACCACTGGAGCAGGTCTCGTGTGATGCATTGTTCTGATCACTGCTAATGGGGGTGTAAAGTCCCATCCTTGCATATAAAACATACTGCACCTCATCCCCTTCCTAGCAGTCACATGAACAATGCCTCGTTAATTACAAAAGCACTCCTGGTTCTATTTTTCTATCTATAATTCAATATCTTTTCTTCTATTTTCTGTACTCTGTGCTCCATCAGTCCATCCTGTAGAAGGTTCCCTGCCTTCCACATAGGACTTCACCTGGCTGATCAGATCGAGTCATGTCAGGGAGGTTAAGAAATGCCCAGCCATTCTGTGCTGATGAACTGCTATGGCCAGCTCTAAGGGGAATTTATTGTGTTGTGTGTCCTAACAGCTGTCTCCTCATGTCCTAGGACATCAAGTCACAGCTTCTGCTGGAGCTCTGCTGGGACATTACAGTTTCACATCTGTTAATACTCTGAGCTGTTTCTGTGAGACACCATCCTGTCACAGTTTAGGGTCAGGGCTGCCCCCAGACCTGAAACAGATGCTCTCTGTTAACCCCTTCCCCCATTTAGGTATCCTAAAATCATTTAGGTTGGAAAAGACCTTTTGAAGTCTCTCTCCCAACCCACTTCTAACGGCAAGATCGATTTCAAAGACAGAGCAGGATGCTCAGGACTGCATCCAGTTGAATTTTGAGCATTTCCCACCATGGAGATGCCATAACATCCCTAGGC
Organism: Merops nubicus; assembly: GCF_000691845.1. Classification (NCBI taxonomy): domain Eukaryota; kingdom Metazoa; phylum Chordata; class Aves; order Coraciiformes; family Meropidae; genus Merops; species Merops nubicus. The sequence continues at coordinate 15,548 of NW_008599613.1, forward strand.
ACTGCTGCACCATTCCTGGGGTAAGGGGACAGATGGAAGGAGGGTCCTTCTGTCTGATGAGAATTGCCTTTATTGCAACTTGTGCCCATTGCTTCTTTTCCTTTCACTGTGTACGGCTGCAGAACCTGGCTGTGTTTTCTTCATAACTCTCCTCCCTTTCCATTTGATAGAGGAGAACTGCAATTAGATCTCCCACAAACCCTCTCTACTTCAGGCTGAACAAGCCTAGCACATTCAGCCTCTCCTGATACATCATGTTCTCCAGCTCCCAACCATTTTAGTCGCTGTCCATTGGACTCATTCCAGTTAGTTGATACCTCTCTTGGACACAGCACTCCAGAGGTGACAGTGCTGAGTAGAGGGGAATGATAATTTCCTCTGAGATGCTGGCTGTGCTTTTGATAACACACTTCAATGTTCATCTGGCCTTTCTCACTGCAAATGCTGCACTTCAATGTTCATCATCTGGCCTTTCTCACTGCAAATGCTGACTCACATTCAACTTGTTGTCCAGGAACAATCCCAGGCTTTTCCCTCAGAGCTGCTTGCTAGCCAACCAGTGCCCAGCCTGTACAGCCACATGAGGTCATTCCATTCTAACGCTTCACATTTGTCTTTGTTGAACTTAACGAGGTTGTGGTTGGCCCAATTCATCACCTCATGAAAGCCTAAATTATGTTTGTGGTTCAATAAGTTCCTAGGCTTAATACAGGAAGGAGTATATAAAGTGTCATGCTCACCATCATTAAACATGTTGTAGGATAGTACATCTAGTCTAACATCTGCAAAAATAGAGTGGATACTTCAAGTCCATCTTAAAACATTGCCCAGAGGTCTCAGACAACATGCAGGCTGTGTTACACCCCACTGCTGTATGAACACCAATAGACTTTGTTCTTGTCCAAACCAGTCTTTCACATTTAAATCCCATGTGGCTCAGGCCTGTCATACTCCTATTTTGAAATTTGTCTGCTGCTAAGTGCACGACCAGACAAATTTTGCTCCTGTCAGTTGTATCGGAAGTAAAAGTTTGATCATGAAGTCAGACCAACGTTTTTGTACCACCTGCCATCCTTCAATGAACTTTCCTAACCAAGGCAGAAAAGCTTGAGACCAAAGCTTTATAATAATGCTATTACAAAATTTTACTCCACAAAAGCCTCACTCTCTTCCCACCAAGAAGAAGTGAACTAAACAAGTACATATTTGCAGATTCATAGCTTCAGACTCAGCACTATCATTATGGAGCTGGATTTATTACTTGGGGGTGGGGGAGAAATCCATTTCAGGCAAGTTACCTGTTATCCATCTATCTATTCCTTAGTTTTTTAATATTTTGATAACAGTCTGCTAATGCTACATTTTTTTGTGTTGGCTTCCAAAGTTGTCAAAAACTGTAACTTAATGCAGAGGTAAGATCATGGTCTTGTACACAAAGTAGTGTACTCTGCTGAGAAAACCTCTGGTTTATTTGGTAATTGAAGTGTAGTAATCCTGGAAGGTAAACAGCCAGATTAAACTGAAGATGATCCAATAAGCCACATATTTTTCAACTACATTCTAAAATAGCATAGTTTTAGGAGAAGATAGGTCCAACTTTCAATGTGGTATAATTTATGTTAGGGTAAACCTTATTTTACTATAAAAAGTAGCCCAAACTTAATAGGAGCATATGCAAAGTTACCATTTAACTGAGAATCTCAAGGCATCAGCCACTTACAGCTGAGCTCTAACAGCATTTCCTATCAATGAGATGAGAATGACTCCCCAGGAGGATTGATGCCCCCCATGCAGGATGCATCCATAAGATGCTGAACAACATCTGAACAAAATCAACTTTAGAAACCCTTATTGGCTCACTTCCTGGACGCTCTCATGCCATTGTATTTACAAACAGGTCAGAAAACACAGCCTCAGAGCAAGAACTGTGCTAAAAATATCCAAGAACTGTGTTTTACTCAAGTGCCATCTGATTTCTTTCAGACCAAAGGGCTGGGCTTGTCTATCTAGCAGCCATCACAGCCAACAAAACATAACAGAAAGGCATAAATCTCTGATAGAGCAAGTTTCCACATTTTCCACAGAGGTGAGAAAAATCTAGAAATCCCCCTTCTGAAGGAAAAAAACCTTCAACACTTATTAACACAGAAGAATCCTAACATACTTCATCCTTGAATTCATGCATAAGAAGGAAGATTTGGTCTACTCCAGTGCTCAGATTGCTGCTGGTGTGTGTGGTGGGGTGTTTGTACGTGCAATCCTCAAAAAAATGTCAGGTTTGCAGGGGTTAGACAAGTGCTAGTGAGCATGAAGAGCAACACACAGAGCCTGCATTTTGATCTGTATCGAAGAAATTCAGCAAAAGGTTTTCCTGCTTACTGGTCCCATTTTAAGCATGCTGTGAACTTGTCTAAGTGCTCTGTTAACATTTTTGAAAGCTAGAGAGACACATTTGGGACTAAATCCCTGCCTGCCTATTTCACTGCATGTTCCTGGCTTTAGTCAGCGGGTGAATTTAGACAGAGTGGGGAGGAGATGCAACTCAATTATTTGGAAATCAGAACTCTCCTCTTATAAATTATGTAGCTTTCCTGTATAGTTTTCAAAAACTACTTCTAAGAAATGAGAGTTGCATTTCTCTACCTGAAAAAAAACTAAGACTTTGGGAAGATCTTGTCCCAGAGTGGAAAGACAAGGTGAAATCTTCACCACTGTGTGTTCCCCCTCTCCAGACAGACACTGATTTCAAACCTGTAGGAATGATTCTTAAAGCACAGACATAGAACATGGATAATTTAGGTTTTTGTGTGGTGATAGGCTTATTTTCTCATCTAAAGGATTATTTAAGGGGAGAGGGGAAAAATAAGAGGAAAAAAAGGATAAAGAAAAAGAGAGGGGAAAAAAAAAAAAAAAAAAAACCCATAATATTTTAAAATTTTCCAAGTGGGATTTGGAAAAGTTTAACAGAAAGAAAAATCAAACCACAAACCCTCATGGAAAATCGAAGGAAAAAAGAAACAAACAAAAGAAAACACACCAAGAAAAATAGCACTTCTGCATGAAAAAGGAAAACAACAAAAGCCACCCTGACATCGATAAATTCTGAAATTCATCTAGAATTTCTGGAGCAAGCATATCTCTTCAGTATCTGCAGTAATCTGTGGTGCTGGAACTAAGGAGATTTGTCAGCAAGTTCAGTCAGGTGCAGTAAACCTCAGGGATAAGTAAGTACTCCAACACTGAGTGCTTCTAACCCTCAGCTGATCCCTCAGAAATCTGAAGATTAGCAGCAGCCAAGGCAGAGCAACCCCCAGGCTGGTTTGGAGTGATTAACCAGGAGCACAAATAGCTGGGGGGGTGGGGGTAGGGGCTGTGGAATCTCTGAAATTAAAAGGATGGTTAGTCAGAGCCTGCTTTTTAGAAGCTCTCTTTTCCTTTGGAGGTTGGTGGCAGAGTGCAGTGCCTGTCCCTGCCTCGGGGTGTCACAGCAGGTATGGGAACCCCATCTCCGGGGTGAAGTCCAGCTCCCCGTACTCCAAAGGCACGTTCTTGGGGCTGTGATTTCTGTGCTTGGCTTAGACTACCAGATGTAAGCAGATAGCTGGTCTTAGCACCCCTGCCCCACCGGAGGAGCCTGGAGCTGGCTGTCACAACACTGCCCTGCAGCCAAGGATGGATGGACAGAGGCTGTCTGGTCCAGGGGTGAAGAACACCTCCAGCACAAGCACAGATCTAGGTTGGAAGGGACCTCCAGAGATCAAGATACACGAGTGAGCCTCTTGAAAGCTTGCCCAGTGAGACCTCCTAACTGGCTGAGGAAGAAGAATGCACCAGGACAGGGGAGATGTCTTTGACTTTTTTCCATTTTGGTTCTTTAAGGCACTCCAGTTTTGATTCCGTTGTGCTGCCTCCTGTAAAGAAGGGTATTGCATATGGCAGAGGTACTTTTTCATCCAGTAGCAGCCTCCACCTGAAGAGTCTGAGACAAAAAATGGGTTCATGTAACCTGGTTTCCTCTCAGGCAACACCAGTGAAGAATTGTATTAGACCCTTTTCCAGTTTAAAGCCTGCACCAGCTCCTGCCCTCACTTGTTCAGCCATTAGGCTGTTCACAAGTGCACACTGGAAACACTCATCTAGAAATATCTTCAGGCTCTGTTTAGACTGTTAACAGCTCTGGATGACTACCATCCACTGCAAATGCAGATGCTGATGCCACTGTTTGGCACCTAGCTCCCTGCTTTCCCAGAAGTCATAATAACCACATCATCACTCAAGACGTCAGTGGCTGGATTCAAGTTAAGCTTTTGCAAATTAAGAAAAGTAGCAGGGTGGTACCTGTAAGAGCACATCCTATGGGGTGGATCACAACACTGTCAAGAGAGAGGTCTAGCAAGAGGAGGTGGCTATCCAACAAAAACACCTCTCCTCATTGTCTCCTCTACCACTTGTGTCAAGCAGTTGTCATCAATGCTCTCCAGGAACTTCCTGGACTGCTTATGTTCTGCTGTGTTAGCCCTTCAGCAAATATTGGGGTAGTTGATGCACACACATCTCCAACTCATCATTTTTATTCACCATGCTGTGTGCATTGGTGCACAGGCATTCCAGAGAGGCACCTGGGCATGCTCGTTTCCCAGAAAGAGTCTGTTTCCCTTCCCCCACACCTCAATAGTGCCTTGTGGAAACTTCCTTGCTGCGTGTAAACGTTGGAGGTGATCCCATTTAAGCCTTATTTTATTGATTTTGTCTTCCCTTTTGTACACATCACCCTAGCCTCTCTTCCTGTCAGCCCTGTCCACCACTCTCTCACAGGTCTGCTGTCAGCTCTCCCCCTGCATAGTTCCTAATTTAAGATCTTACCAAGTCAGTCATCCTGCTGGCAAAGATGCCTTTATCCCCCTTAGTGAGGTGGACTTCATGTCTCTCATGTGAATGTGGATCCTCAAACAGGGTTCCATGGTCCAAAGCAAAACTCTGTCACTGACATCAGCTCTGCAACCAATTGTTGACACAGTTCTCATCCCTTCACCCAGCAGGACTGAAGAGAACACCACTGGGGCCCCCATGACCCTGGTTATCTCTCTTTCTCTGATGCTGCACAGCCATCTGGTTTCCTCCCACCGCTCCTCCACAACAACAACGCTTGCTGTAGGACAGAAGGCCATCTCTTCCACCCTCAGAGAAGCCTTCAGCACTGCCTGCAGCCTGGGACTTGTAGAGCTGCATTCACCATCCAAAACTCCAGCCAGGTAGAGGTCTCTACCCTAGCAGGAACAGATGCTTCATCATCTGCTGAGGGAAGTGCCCTGTGGCACATCACCATCGTACCTGCAAGTGTTTGAGCTGATCTGAACTCAGATGACGACTTCTTTGCAACTTTCTGAGTAAGCTGCTATCTGTTGGCTGTCCTCTAGACCTGGCTTTCATATAGATCTCTCCCTCACACCAGCTGGAAGGGTGCTTGACCCTTCTTAATCAGGGCACAGCTACAACAAAGGTTCAGGAAACTTTGGGTTGGGGGAAGCTGACAAAGCTTGATAGAAGCTGCTAGAACTTGTAACAAAGCACCTTCTTATGGTGTGCTTTCAGAATAGTTTAATGCAATGAAAGTTGTATTTTCTACTGGAAAACTGTTCTGCTAAAACACATCATCAGCCAAACATTTTGTGGACCATTGGTAAAATGTGCAACCTGAGAACAGCCTTTTGAGTTTTCTTTATTCTTATCATTTCATATGGCTCATAAAAACTACTTTAAAGCTGTCAAGAACAGATGGGAACCACTCAGGGAAGAAAAAGACAAATCTCCAGGTTATCCAAGACTTTGGGCAGTGCAAACTGCCATAGATGCAAAGCAGCAAGGCCTCTGTTTTCTGAGTGTTTCTTTTAGTCTTGCAAATATGTGTTTTCCTTGTGCTTACTCCACCTGCACTGAACCAACCTGGTTGAACTGTTGTTTTATGTTGATCTAAGCTTACAGTGACCTCCAAAAACTTACGTCCCTTTTGGCAATGGGTGGATTCCAGCAATTAGCTGACAAGAGTCTCCGCTCCAACAATTCACTCTATACTTACCTGTGGCACTTGTTAGTGCTAAGAAATGGAATTACCTTGTTTTTCTGAGGGATCTTTCATCACTGAGAGCTGGCTTGAGGCTGCTCATTCAGCTGTGCAGCATCCATCTGAGAGCAAGCAGCTTTCCACCATCTCCCTCCAGTGGCAGTGGCAGCTGACCCCGCAGCAAGGAGGAGTGGATGGCAATGCTACAGTGAGGGGTTGTGTTAATTCTGGAAGAAATAAGGGAGAGCTTTTTTAAAGGATATGCCAAGTGAAGTCTCTAAGGAGCAGATTTCTTCACTGATGTTTGTCACAACTCAAAATTCCCCAGCTGGAGCGTGTTGCTGTTTTGTGCAGAATTTTTCGTTTCAAAATTAAACAGTTTGGTGACACAGTCTGAATCCTGAGCCTTACCCAGCTCTGAAGTGCCTCACATGCTCAGGCATAGCCCAGACTTTCTGTACCATAAAGAACTGATCCAAAATCTCCTAGGGCTCCTGCTGTGGAAATTTACCAGTAAGCAAGGAGGAAACCCTCTGACTTTCCCCTTGAGGCTGGCCACAAAGTTTGCCCTGGAGCCAGAGGACTCCAAGACTTGGGACTGGGTGGAAGCAAGACCAGCCTCTTCTCAGGTCCTTGGAGAGATTTTCTGAAAGCAATAATGCCATCAGATGTCATATTTTCAAATCCAATATTTTTCCATGGAATCAGGGTTCCTTAGAAAATACTAAGGTATTTGCTATTTCTTCTACAGAGAAAGGTCAGCCTTCCACCCCTTCAGAAACTCTAGCTATACTGGCACAGGACTGACAGGAACACTGCAGGCTCAAGTGTTCACAGGGGTAAAAACTAATTTTGCAAAAATCAATAATTCCTTCTAAGATTTCTCAGCCCTATTGACAATCAATTGTAATGTCCTTGCCTGTGGATTCAAAAGGCATTTCGTTCAACCTAGCAGAAACAAACCCTCCTTATACTCCAAAACTGGCTCAGGTAGAGGCTAATTTGTATTTTCCCCAACCTTCCTGCCCCCATAACCTTATTCTGAAAGCTGATGACCACCCAGTATTCCCACCTCGAATAAAGCCAAACTTTTTCATGCCCTTTTACTTCTTTAAGCACTTATGTACCTTTTCAGAATTTTTTACAGACAGTGTCTTACATAAAACATTCTTTAGGTGAAGAGGGTAGGGGATTCTGGTTGCTTTGTGGTTTGATTTCTTCTCATTGCCAAAAATATCTGGAGTAGAAACCAGAAACTGTAACTTCTAGAAGAACTAGTTGTTTAGCAACTAATTCTTTTGACAACAAAGAATCATATAATTAGTTCATTAAACAGGCTCTTTCAGAAAGATTGGGAGATCAGTCAAAAAAATGGTTGAACTGGAAGACTAGAATTATAGAAATGAGATTAAATAAATTAAATATAAGACTACATATTTAGAGATCAATAGGAATTTCTCCTCTCTACTATGTTTTCATTTTTTACACTACCACTAGTCTCAGTTGACTAAGACTGTGTAGTAGCTGCAGACAGACATATCCCAGGCCAGGATAATACTGATATTGTGTTACATGTACAAAGCTATGGAGTGTGGAATATAAGAGAGGCAGCACTAATATAATAGGACATTGTTTCCAGAAGCAGGTTTCCTGTGAACTTGAACAATTGTTTCTTTGACAAAAGAACATAAAAGGCTACTCTGAGATAACCAGAAGGACTGAGAAGTAACAAGACTCGAGAAGCAATATGAGTTCCTCAGGAGAAACTAAAACTCTGCTTGTTGTAGAGAGGCTGCCAAGGCTCATTGAGTTTTCAGACTGTTGCTCCCCCAGCTCTTCTATGTGAGCACCTTCTGATGGGAGGGTGTGAAGATGGAGCCAGCCTCTTCTTGGTGGTGGCATGTGACTTACCAAGAGACAGGGGGATCAAATTGAAATGCAATGCTATCTGAAGGTAAGAAAAAGCTTTTTTACCTTAAGGGTGGACAAACACTGGAACAGGTTGCCCAGTGAGGTTGTGGAGTCTCCATCCCTAGAAATATTCAAAACACAATTGGGCATGGTCCTGGGCAACCTGCTGTAGCTGAAGCTGCTTTGAGAAGATGGATTGGACTGGACAATCTCCAAAGGTTACTTTTAACTTCAGCTGTTCTGTGATTCTGTGGACTCCCCACTGGTGATGTGGCAGTACAAAGCAGTGCAAGAAAGAAAAGGGTGGAATCCTACCAAGGCCACAGAGCTGCCGTTGAGGTACAGAGCTGCTCTCAGCCACACTGTCCCGTGAAATGCCTGCCAGGTCTCTCTGGGGATACAGCCTGGAAAAGGATGGAAAGTCCAAGCAGTCTCAGTGTTTCCTTTTTGGATAGGCCACTCTTTAGATGCCCCTTACTGCATCACAAGACCAGGATGGTTTGAACAGGTAGGGAACTGATGCTTTAGAAAGCTGCTGGGAATACTGTCACAGAACAACACCCATTGCATGGTCCATCGCATGATGAGAGCAACACCAAAACACCTACAGAGATCAAGAAAACAAAAGAAACCAGGTACTTCTCTGTACCAGCAGGGATCCTGGAGCAGCAAGGAGGACAGCTTGGGGTAGTCTGAGTAGACAAGTAAGAGACTGAGAGGTGAAAGCAGCAGTTGCTGAGAAATTTCTGAAACTTTAATCCACACTAGTGTCACTTGCTCCAGCATTTCACCTCAATTTTTTACTTGAACAAATGCTTATATTATTGCAAGGTCTGGTACTAGCCACAGAACTGAAAAGAACAGCAACTGCTTCCTAGTAGAATCTGAAGAGCTGGTCCAACATGCATTGACTTCCCTAATAGTCTGCCCCTCTGTCTGTAGAAAGGTTGCACTGTAAAGTGTGTTAGAAACAATTTTTTGTTCAATTAAATACTCGTTGCTGAAATATAACTGTAAGATTGAAAAAAGCGGTCTAAAAGTGGAAGTGCTGGACACAAATTTGCAAGGGAAATTAAAGAATACTTTGCAACAAAGGAAGGAAAAGGCATGGAAGATTTAGCACCTTTTTTTGACTAATTTCTCCAGGAGACAAGACTTACAGATGCATGGTCCATGTGCAGATTAGTGCAGGCATCTACATGCTCTGACATTCTTTCTAATTTCTTCTGGACCTATGTACAGCTCCAGCCTAGTCTGATACACATTTAAAGGTTTCCGTGATAATTAAGTTCATGCACCCTTCCTGAAAATAATCAGAAGAAACAAAAAGGCTTTGTCAGGACATTCACTGAGAAAACAGACTCTGTAATCTGTAAACATTAAAAGAAAAAGACAGTTTGTTTCTTTAAGTTTATGCCTCTAAAAACAGTGGTTACTGCTGCTAAATGTGTTTACATTGTCTTAAGCCAGAGTCATAAATGTAATTAACATTAGAAGTTAGTGTTCAAATGCATTTTAAAAGCACATAAATATGTTCTTTTACACAGAAAATCCTGACTTGAAAGAAACAAGATAAGCAACAATTCATCAAACCACTTTGTAGAATTAACTTTAAATTTTAATACCTCCTGTATAAACATGTTATTTAATTGTCCTGTTCCTTAAAAAACTATGTAGAGTATATGTGGAGTAGTCTCACCTTGGGATAAATTCTTGTAATATATTCTGTTTGGTCTGTATAACTTTGTACTTAGACCACGACGTCATTCATGCTAGAGCAACAGAGTAAGCATGAACAAGTCAAAAAAAATTTCTTTCACAAAATATATCAAAAAATTTCAATAGTCTAATATCATCCCAGTCAGAGTGAATTAGCACGTCAGAACTTTCATTACCTTTTTACCTGTTTAGCCAGAAAACCACACACTTTGTAGTCGTTGGAATTTTGTTTCATCCCATCTTAGTCTAAAAAAAAGATCAAAGTTTTCAAACTAGATAAAACTCATCACAGCTCTCCAAGATGTTTTCCTATTTTTATATAGCTACATTTATACATTTTTCCATTTATATATTTAATTTTTCATTTTTATGTAATAGCAACAGAAAATTAAAGCTCAAGTCATCTTCAGCAACTAGAAACAGCTTTTAACAGTTCTCACAGAGTAACTTCTTTTCCTTTTAATGTATCTAAAAGTTCTGGGAATAATTATGTGGAAAAAAGATAGAGTCCACTTGATAAAAGTAATTTTAAAGTGTTTCCCTGGATATTAGTTGCTCAAACCAGTAGCTAAAATATTTAACAATTAGCTCAGTGCTGCCATAGCAGCTGATGAGATCAATGATTAAAAAAACCTCCTTAGGAATAAATTTTTGTTAAAAATTCAAATGTTAGACTTTTGTCTGCATAGCAGGATAAGATAATGATACAAACTACTGAAAAAAACTAGTAATCCATCATAGAGCATAATATTGTTTGTTGGATGAATCTTACTCAGGGCAGAACTGGAATTCTAGGAAGAGTTCAGGAGGGATGATAATAAATACCTAGAAAATAAAAGTATCATAGAAATTATAGTCCATCATTTACTGGATCATACTTAAGCATGCTCCCATTATAGTTCCCAAGGTAATATTCTATTTTGTGCTTGAGCTGATTGGAGAAACTTTGTCAAAGGTGTTCGTTTGGGGGTGAGGGGTTTGGTGTGTTTAAATAAAAACTTCTGGTCTGAAATTACACTGAAATAAGAAGACTTCTTGAAGTCAGTCATTTTGTCTGTTATTTAGCAGAAAAAATAAGAGAATTCCAACAAATTGAAAATGCCTGATTTGACATATTGGAACAAAATGTTTCAGGTTTATTTTAAACTTTAAAAAATAGTTTTATTCTGATTTATCTTAAAATTAGAGTGAAACTTTTTGAACACAACCTTTTTCAAAATTTTCTTTAAATGCCAGGCTTGCAACAATTCATTTTGTGACTTTTACCTTCTAATTCTCCTCTCAAGTTGGAAAAAAAACCCCTAAATTTTCTTAAAGTGAGGAATAACAATTAAGGCAGCTACAATGAATTAGAAGCAGCCTTGATATGTCAGAGGACAGCAAATCTTCTCCAGTTTGACTATTGCATCTCTCCTGCAGTAATTCTTGTTTTCACTGCT
>NW_008599614.1:0-992 GCF_000691845.1 Merops nubicus
CTTTGGACATGCTCCAGCACCTCAAATGCCCCATGTGCTGACTCTTCCCTGAGAGGCAACACGTAACCCAAAAATTCACTATGAAAAAGTCTGCCAGACCTTTATTGCTTTTAGAAATCAACACTCATTTAAGTGGTGGTTCTTGTATCCCAGACATTTCCCCTGGAAATACATCCAAAGCCTCAGGATGCAGAAAATGAGAGAGCAACCTGATCAGTTTTTCTCTGTTGCCTCCTAAAAGACTGACTGCATCCTTCACAGCCTGAAGATATTGGAAAGGTGCAGTGGAGGCTGAGACATTGGGCAGACCTGTAGAGCATGTGTAGGCATCTCTGGTTTCATCAGCCACTCTTCTGTCAAGGATGTTAGACCCAGTACTGGGTGAAAGCAGCACTAATTGTCCTGTTATTCTGGAGAAATGGCTCCCTTCTGGTCTTGTAGAGGTTGTGGGGGTTTACAGGCCCCCAGGATTTCACTTTGTGTTTGCTAGAGGCTAAAAGACAATCTATGGTACCTCATGAAGTCTTGGATATGTAATTACCCGTGAAAGTTCTGAGTAACCTCTAAAATTCACCTCTTTTCTCTTAAAATGTCAGGAGAAAATGCAAAGGCAATAAACTTTGCAGTAATAAGGAAATTTTATCACCTAGCAGGCCTTTGAAGCATACATTATCTCAAATAGCCTAAAGTTATTTAGACCAGTCACCACATAATGAATGTCAGCATTAAATGAAGGGAATCTGTACGTGCAGACCCATCCTGGTTTCAGCTAGGATAGAGTTAATTTTCTTTCTGGAAGCTGGTGCAGTGCTGTGGTTTGGATTTAGTGAGAGAATAATGTTGATAATACACTGATGGTTTAGTTGTTGCTAAGCAGTGCTTATCCTGAGTTAAGGAGTTTTTGGTTTCCCATATTCTGCCAGCTGCACAAGAAGCTGAGAGGGGAGCATGGCCAGGAGAGCTGACCTGAACTAACCAAAGGGATATTCCAT
>NW_008599614.1:1059-10258 GCF_000691845.1 Merops nubicus
CAGCAGGGGCTGAGCAATTGCATTGTCCATTATTTGTCTTTTCTTGGGTTTTACTTATCTCTTTTTTATGTATTTCTTATTATTTTTTACTTTAGTTATTAAACTGTTCATAACTCAACTCATATTGGGGTTTTTTCCCCCAATTCTCATCCTCCTTCTACTGAAAAGGAGGTGGACTGAGTGAGGGCATGTGTGGTTCTTAGTTGCTGCTTGGTGTTAAACCACCATTGCAAAGAATTTAGATGCATTATGAGATATATTAAACAAAAACAAAAAACAAACCAAAAAAAAACCCCAACAACAACAAAAAAATCCCCACCATGCTGTAGATGAGGGACTTATTGTCCTGGTAGCTCTCAGAGGTGTAGAGGTACAGAAACCTCTGTTCAGAAAATAGAAGTGGGCAGACATCTTCATTTGCTTTTCACTGTTTCTTAGCAAAATGTGGTTGCTTTTCTGGACAAATTAAAGTTGAGCAAATTGATGATTAACACCATGAGGGAGGGGGGAAAAAAAGCTCCTAAGCTAGTCAAGGTGGGGACAGGCAGTTCTGAAAACAAGCAAGTGACAGTGGCATTTTCTCTTTAAATACTGTATGACTCCTGAGTCATTTGTTAATCAAAATAATTAAACTATTCAGTTGGCAGTTGTCAAGTCACCTGAGTTTCCTCACCTAATTAGCTCTGGTCTCCTGCTATGGCCTTGTAACTGAAGGAAGCCATGGTGTGCACAGCAGCTTAAGAGTTGCCCCAAAATTCTATATCCTGACATTGCTCGTATCATAAGACCAACAACATAAGAAGAAAATGATATAATTTAGAGGATAAAATGCATGAAAGAAAACTTTCCTAATTTTCCTTTGTGATACTGATTAACTATGCCCTGTAATAACTTGCTTTAGAAAAAGACAGTCTTGCTGTGCCTTTTTTATTAAATCAGAGTGTCAGAATGGGTTGGGTTGGAAGGGACCTCAAGGATCATGTAGTTCCAACCCCCCTGCCATGGGCAGGGACACCTCTTGCTAGATCATTTTGCTCAAAGCCCCATCCAGCCTGGCCTTGAACATTTTCAGGGATGGGACAACCTTGTTCCAGTGTCTCACCACCCTCAGAGTGAAGAATTTCTTCCTTATATCTAATCTAAATCTACTCTTTTTAAATGGTCTTATGATCTTTTGAGCCTGCTACATTTAGTTATGAAAACAAGCCTTGCTTACCAACTCAAGTTTTCTATCCTTTATCAGTTTACGTGATCTTGCCCCTCAACCAATTAGAATGACAACAGTGAAGCTTCAACCAGGGTATGAATGGTGCCCCACCAAAGATCCTGGTCAGTTGTTTCTTTGCAGAGCAAGCAGGCCTGGCAGCCAGACCCCTCCCCTTGAAAATATGGTATGGCATCCAAAGATAATTCCATGGATCGGGTGATTCTCTGTAGATTGAGTGAGCCTCACCCTCCTTTTTGGGTGAGTGATACCTTTGGGTACCCTGTGTGGGAGGTTTTCCCTTCATGAATGAGGGTATGCACATTTTGGTTCATCTTTCTAGAAAGAATATGCCCTAAAGTTTAGGAATTAGTTGTGTAGTAGCTGTATTCCAAACACACACCTGAACTTCTAATTTTATTTTGTCAGAAGGAGTGTTGGGCAATTTTGGTTGTGATAAATCCACATTTTTGGGTAGCTGCTGCTCTCTGTTTTGTCGGTGTCTCCGTGACAGGCCATTACCATTTTTCTTCTTGTGCAAAACAGGGATTGTATTCTCTTTCCTGGTAAGAAAATACACATGTCACAATCAATATTCTTAATATCTACTCAAATCTTCCAATAAAAAATGTGCAATGACTGCAAAGGACCCCCTGAATCTAAAGCCAGGCAGCATTTGCATCTTCCTGGGAGGTGGGAGCCGGCAGGGGTGGGCAGGAACGAGGCTGCTGCCTCTGTCCATGGTCCTGGTTCATTTTAATTTCATCTTTATTTTATTTTATTCTTTATTTTCTTTCTCAAACAAGCTGTCTTGCATCAGTGCAGCTGTTTATACTGAAGTCATCTAAAGTTACACGAAGATAATTCCACTCTACTCCAAATCAGCCCACGTTAAACCAATTTTGATGACGATAATTTCTGTCACTCAAGAGGAATTTCATGTTCTTTGGTACTGAAACTAAAAATCAGATAGCTGATCAGACCCCCATTATTTCAGGCTCCTTATGAAGTCACTGAAGAGAGGTGGACATATTCAGAGGGTGTTCCTAAAATAGTTGCCTAATATAGGTGAGATGAACCACCCCACCCTTACCAAAAGGATGAAGTCAATTAGCTAAACAATAAAGAAGGCTGCTGGGATTTTTTTCTTTGTTTTTTTTTGGGTTGCTTTTTTGGGGTTTTTTTTGGTGATCATTGCTGTTGCTTGCCAAATATGTCTTCTGTGGATGACCCTGGATGCCTTTGTCATCAACCCATGTGCCCATGCATGATACTAACATTCCAGGCTTGGTCTTGCTTGTGTTTTCTCTTCAAACATCCATTTGCTTAGCTTCTTATAGCTCTCCATGAGTCTCTCCTGTTGTTCTTTCATGACCCTGAAGTAATTTCCCAGTTATCACGTTGTCAAATGCAAATCTCAAAGTCATATTACAGCTGGGATTATGGTGTTTTCCTCCTCTAGCTCTGAACAAAGCAGGTATTTTCCACTCTTCCTACTTTGTCTCAGCAACACATACCTGGCCATGATGAAGTCTAGAAAAAAAACCTTTAGAAGTATACAGATTAATTAAAGGTCTGCTTCATATTTCTCCCCTAAGCCTCTAGGCTGTTAATAAACAGAAGGAAATCTTATTTCAATAGTCTCTCTTCTAATTAACACTCTTCTCTGGTTTTCCCTGGGTATCTTGAGCATCTAGTGCCACACTGGGACTCAGCTGGATCGTGTCTTCCTACAGACAGTTCAAAGCCCTCTATGATGATATCAGAAGTTGAATAACTAGTAACGTTCAGTTTATGTTAAAAATCTCCATGCATGGAAAGCCAATGTCCAAAATTACTCACTCCCATTCCTTTCCCTTTGATTTTGATTGTATTTAGAGTCCATTTGTTTGATCTGATTATCTTAGGCACTTGAATTTAGTTGCCTGATAATATCCTGCCTGAGCGCATGTATTGGTTCTACCAGAGGGTATCATTAGGACCAAATGACCACAAAGTAAAACAATAACAAAAAAGGCTTAATAATGTACTTTTCTGTTTAATAAATACAATTCTGAACATATTCCAAACTAACATTAAAGAGGACTCAAAGTAGCAGGACTCAAAGTAGTCTGTTTCACAGGTCTCACACACTGAAATTTAAGATTAAAATGGTCCCAAGTTTCTGAAACTTCTGTAGTAAATCACATTCTCCATCATTGTTTTAATTTAGGACTATCTACAAGCACCAAAGGTCAGCTCTGCAAAAGTCACCTCTTTCTTCAACAGGGTTCTTGGCCACCTCAAGTTACTTGGATCAAAACACAGTAAAACATTGTTTCATTTAGCATTTTTTCAGTGTATTTTGTATTAATTTATTTTTTTTAAATGAAAACAGCAACAATTAATTCTGCTACTACTTCACTAACAGTTATATAAACATAAATGTTTTCAAACACCTCTCCTAGTTTAACTTCATGGGTTTTTTTATGTGGTTTCAAGCACACTGGGCTAATATTGTCAAAAAGCTGAAGCTGGAACATGCTTGTGAGTGACAAGGGATTGCTCCTGCTTATGGGATGTGCATCTGGATTTGTTTAAAGATGACTGATTCTAAATATTTTGTTCCTCTTTGATTTGCTCTCTTTGAAAAAGGGAGCTCATTTTCATGGCAAAGTCATTGAAGGCTCCTCAGTCACAACTTTACAAGGCTTATGTGTCACAGCACATTACTGTTCAACCCTTGAGAAAATAACCACAGTTATTAGGTTATTTTAGGACCTTCCATTAAATCTGAGGGTAGAAATGAAGACCCATTAGTCAAACTCAGCTGTCTTGGGAGAGATATTTTCAATACGTGTTCTGATAAAAGTATTTGGCTGTGTTCCTTCATGTATTTGCAAACATTTGTGTCTTCTGTGATGTCTTACATCTCACCTCTAAAGAACCTGCCTGTAGCTGGAATTACACTTCATTGTTTTTTGTCCAGACTATTTTTATGCAACTATTTATGTACTAGGTTTATTTATTGAACTAGCAGTTTAAACTGGGTCCCAGAGATGCTATTTCAGATCTTGTCAATCCTAATCTTCTGCTGTGGACCTGGTGATGTTCTTACAATTCCTTTTTTCTTCCTGTGTAATTTATGTTCACTTCTCATTAACCCTGTGAATCTTCTAACTGCAAATTGCTCTGACAGTATTAGAACAGGAATGAAGAGTTTTCTACCCTCTGGGATTCAATTAGTTGCTTTTGGTTGATTGTAGATTTGCCATCATTTCTGAAAATGATCCCACATTATTTGTGGGCTTCACAACTTGAGATGAACACAGGCTCATACACATGGATAGCTTACCTTTAGAATTTTTTCTATTCAGAAGCTTTTCAAAATCAGTAATCAACATCAATAGTCCTTCAGAACCTGGGGAATTAATATGGGCATTTGTTGAAGGTATGATCGTTGTGAAACCAAACCTTGCAACTTCTGGCTGTCATAAATGTTTCATTGTTCTGCTCCACCTTAGCAGCTAATGGATTCTGCTGAGATGTTTCATATTTTGTCAAAGGTGGCAGCACTGGCCTCTTCTTTTTTTCAAAACCAAGAATATGTATTCTAATTTCCTTTAATTCCTTTATTTTTCATTTTATTTTATTTTTACTTTTTTTATCCTAGATCTGTATGTCAATAATTTGGGTAATATTAAGTTTTCCAGTGAATTTACACTCAAGTGTTGTGTATCACTCTGTTATAAACCATCATTGTTCTACCCTAAGAAAACACATGACAGCAATTAACTTCAAACAAAACCAGAACAATGAACTCTTTTTTTTCAAAACCAAGAATATGTACTCAAATTTCCTTTATTTTTCATTTTATTTTATTTTTACTTTTGTATCCTAGATCTGTATGTCAATAATTTGGGTAATATTAAGTTTTCCAGTGAATTTACACTCAAGTGTTGTGTATCACTCTGTTATAAACCATCATTGTTCTACCCTATGAAAACACATGACAGCAATTAACTTCAAACAAAACCAGAACAATGAATGTTTGAAGCCTCTTCTTTAATCTGTGCAAAGAAAAAACCCACAAGATTCAGTTTCAAAGCTTGGAAAACTTTGACTTCCTTAATACACTATGTAGAAAGATTTCTCACTTCCAGAATTCAGTAGCTCTCAACATAGGGCAGATGTTTTAATCTTGACATGACAGATCACATGAGATCTTCTGTGAACTTAAGATCTGGATAATCCCTCTTAAATCCATTTCCAGTTTCCTATTCCAGATTGATAATGCTGTTGGGTTTTTTTTCTCTATTTTTCTTTACTTATCAATATGTCCTGTGGCAACAGAAGCTTTCATAAAGACTTTGGGAGACTTTGGTGCAACTGGAAGTTGGTGCCACCTCACTCCATTCACTGTCTGCCACAACCAGGTCATGGCCAAGGTGTGATACTCTTCCAGTGGTAGATTTTAATTTTATATCTAAGGACCACTGATGAAGACTAGAAATAGTCTGAGAAAAGTCAACCTGGCAGCATCAGGATTTTGTTTTTGCCAGGATTTTTTATGTTCACACATTCTGTGAATGTATTTCCAGGTGATTTAGAGGCTTCCTGACAGAGTTGGGCTTGAGGGTGAAGAAAGGTGTCTAAGTGGCAGTTGATGTCAGAGGAATTGATACACCTCTGGTGTTGTGATCTGACAAGCATCCTCATTTATTCCATCTGAGACTCAAAACTACAGCCACTAATGGTGGATGGATAAAGAAGGTGTAAATACACTGTTAATGTCTTCATGTTAAACTTCTCAGGTTAAATCCTGGCTTCAAGAACTGCACTGTAATCTTAAATTTGATAGCATTGGTCAGAAAAGGATAGCCTGTTATTAACATGCTTGATATTGGATAAAAATTGATCCTGGCATCACCAAAATGGGTATTTTACCTCTTTTTTTCACCCACCCCACTGACTGAGCCATTGAAATCTCCTGTCCTGTTGTGTGTTGTGCTCTTCTAGCCCTTATTTCTGAATGAGACAATGAATTCCCTTGAATTGTGAACTGCAATACCTCTTCTATTCTGTTTTCAGGCATGCCTAGCAGCTCTGCCAGTGCTCATCCATCTTAACCTAAGTCTTTTTCCTCTCCTGCATGTGTGCTGAAGTCTTTAGCACTGTTGCCATTTAACCAGGTTAATGAATGATGGATCTGAAATCACCACTCCTGGCAGGATTCAAAGCCAACTCCACTTGTGAGTCTCCATTACCATGAAGTTGGGCTTCAGGTCATATTCCTTATGATGTTCTGGAGGCTTTGAAGCTTGTCCTCTGAGGGTAAACCCCTAATACCTACCAGATCACTAGACTACCCCTCTGTTTAATGAAAACAAATTGTCCTGTAAGGAGAAGCACTGAGGCCAGGCCCATGACTGCCAGTAATCAACATTCCTCCATTGACTTCTGTGATAATTTAAGGTTATTAACCAACCATCAACTCAGCAGAGCATTAAATCAATGTTGCACAGGAGAAACATAATTCCCCCTGCAGCCTGACTGGTTGAATGGCTCTGTAGAGCACCATGTGTGTGATGTTCATTTTGGTAACACAGACCCAATTCTGTTTCACAATAGGATTGTTATTGCCCAACTCAGAGTCATTCAGTAACCTATGTGTCCAACACATCCCCTGCCTGCATTCCAGCCTCTTGCCAACAAGCCCATGGTTTGTGTTTGGCTCGGTGGTTATTATTGGGGTGGTGTTCATCTGATTTAGTGATATAAACATTGCTGATTGCATGGAGAGAAATTTAAAGGCTGCATTGCACAAGTCTGAGGGTTGCTTGTATTTTTAGCATGTGCCAGGTTTTCGTTTGGTTTGGTTTTGCAATTAGGATATAAGTGTTTAGTTTATGTGATGCAAAGCACAGACTTTCCACAATTTGAGGTTAAACTTGAGGCTTCTGGATTTGAAGCGTGAACATTTAATGCTGGAATTCTTAGTTTCATCCCTTCAATCTGAGCTAGTGCTCCAGCTCTTTTTGCAAATGTATCTGAACTAACCAGAACCTGGGGGTTTTCTGAGTCCTCATCCATCCCAGCAACTTGGTAAAAACTCTGGCACCATGCTCACTGGACTGTCTGTCCTCTGCAATGACACCACTGTCACTATCTCCACACAACTCTCCCTCCTGAGGTTGCCCCTCATGCTAAATTGGAGGCATCTGCAGGCAATAGAGGTCTCACGTAACATCTGTGACCTACATTGACTAAAGAAACCACAGAGATCTCCACTGAATTCTGCCTTTAATTCTTTTCATTAGTGAATGTCAGTTTTGCAGCCCCAGAAAACGGGAAGTTTTCCTCTTAGCTTCATGTTCTTCCACTGTATATAAGATGAATGAAGCTTATTTACAGAAAATAAAAATCTAAGGACAATTTAAAGGATTTTATCCAAATATATCTTTTTAATGAGAACATATTTTGAAAACCTGATGTTCCTCAACCAACAACTGATTAGACATAAGAAAATTTAACTGTTACTGACTCTACTGAACAGCAGAGTTGTATTTGTTAAGGTGAGAGGTGTATTTTTTATACTGAACCTCTGCATACTTTGCTGTTAGTTTAAATAGTGATTTTTCCTTTCAAAACCCACAGCAACCTTCCATCCCCCTCACCTTACCCAGCACTGTGACAAAGCTATAGAAAAGTCATAAGGGAGAAACAATTCCATGGAGCTGTAATATTTACCACTGCAGCTACTGTGGTCTCCAAAACAAGTATCCAGAGTAATGTTTTGGTCTCCAAAAGAAGCATCCAAAGAAATATTTTCACCCACCCTGTGCACCTAGCAAGACTGTACTATATGTGCCTCACCCACCCATACCCACCACTTCATAGCAGATACAGAGAGCTGCAGGAACTGTGACTTATGTTGTAAGAGCCCATGGTAAGAACTGGTCTCTTCAATCTGGGTCTGCACAGCCTGGAGCATAGTGGGTCCTGGTGTAAGTCTGGGGGCCCTTGGGACTGGCGTTCACACTGGCATTGATAGAGTTAATCATAGCTGGAGGCTACCAGGACAGCTTTGAACTTCACCAAATAACAGAATCCCAAACTGGTGGGGTTGGAAGTGACCTCTGGAGATCATCTAGTCCAACCTTCCTGCTCCAGCAGGGTCACCTAGAGCAGGGTGCCCAGGGTCACATCCAGGTGGGTTTGGGATCTCTCCAGAGCAGGAGACTCCACAGCCTCTCTGGGCAGCTGCTCCAGGCTCTGCACCCTCACCCCAAACAAGTTTCTCCTCCTGCTCAGATGAAACTTCCAGTCTGTGCCCATTGTCCCTTGCTCTATCCCTAGGCACCACTGAAAAGAGTCTGGCCCCATCCTTTTGACACCCACCCTTTAGGTATTTATAAACACTGATCGCAACCTTCTCCAGCTCAGCAGCCCCAGGGCTCTCAGCCTTTCCTTGGCACAGAGGTGCTCCAGTGCCCTTGTCATCTCTGCAGCCTCTGCTGGACTCTCTCTGGTAGTTCCTTGTCTCTCTTGAACTGGGGAACACAGAAGTGGACACAATACTCCAGATGTGGCCTCATTAGGGCAAAAAAGAGGAGGAAAACCTCCCTCAACCTGCTGGCTGCATGCTTCTTAATGTACTCCAGGACACCATTGACCTTCTTGTTGTCCACCAGCATTCCTAGGCCCTTCTCCACAGACCTGTTTCACAGCAGGTCAACCTCTAACCTGTCCTGGTGCAGGGGGTGGTTCCTCCCTAGGTGCAGGACCCTTCACTTGCCCTGGTTGAACTTCAGTCAGGTTCCTCTCCATCCACCTCTCTAGCCTGCCCACTCTCTCAATGCTACCAATGGATGCAAAGACAATCTGTGACTCAGAAAATGAAGTGATGTTGCTCCATATCTCGCTCACGTATGAAGGGTTGTTTGTCTCTCTCAACCTCCTACATACTCAGTTAAACAGACATGATTAAAATTAAGATTTTCACTTCATTTCAGT
>NW_008599614.1:10303-31559 GCF_000691845.1 Merops nubicus
AGACTAAGAGGTCTTGCTTGCATGACATCAGGCTCCAATACAGCTATTATCACTAAAAATGAGGCCTTGGGGTAGCAATTCTCTTATGGAAAGGTCACCTCAGCAGCAAATGGCAACCAAAAAAAAAAGAAAATTAAATTCTAGGAATTCTTAGGAAAGAAATAAATAAATAATAATAAAAAAATAGACACTGCTCTAACTTTGTGGGTCAAGTGCCTGTGTGTTGAAAATTGTTCTGGTCACCTTACAGTAACTCTGGAAAAGCTCCTGAGAAGATCCCTCAGCAAAGGGATGATCCATCCCTGATGGGTGGCATCTGAATGAGGAGCAGCTGATCAGGTTGGTAACCAGCCTGGCAGTGGGATGGCTGAAGAAGGTACAATGGACACCTATAAAATCACGAGTGATGTCAACGGTGGCAGAGCAGATGAAAAGGCAGCAAATATTCCCTGCTTTTCTTCTGTAGTAATCATTCCCCATCAAATCAAACTAACAAATGGCCAGTTTGAAGCAAACAGAAGGAGATGCTGAAAGCAGCAACGTTGAAGTGTGAAATTCCCTGAAGCAGGCTGCAGCTCAAAGTTGCACGAGTTCAGAAAGCAGCTGGAGGCATTCAGAAAAACAACCAACCAACCAAAAACCACAAACACACCACATCATCTC
This sequence comes from Merops nubicus, assembly GCF_000691845.1. Classification (NCBI taxonomy): domain Eukaryota; kingdom Metazoa; phylum Chordata; class Aves; order Coraciiformes; family Meropidae; genus Merops; species Merops nubicus. Next base: position 10,967 of record NW_008599614.1, read on the forward strand.
GAGCTTTTCCAAACCTCCACCTCCTATCCAGGTCTCATGTGTGGGAGGTTGAGAGGAGATACCAAAACTTGTCATACAAGTCCTACATCCTTCTATCCATCCCTGGACAACAGCTTTGGATATGTCAAGGACAGGATACTGAGATGGATTTAAGGACTGATCCCATAAGGATATTTTTACAGGTTTTACCTTCTCACTGCACCTATTTTTAATGTTTATTTGCTGCAGAGAGAAGCATTAAAGTGGGAAGTGAGTACACGAACATGTTTGGTAGGTTAAATATATAAGATTGAAGTGTGGGGAGAAACAACTTATTAATATTCCTGGAATGAGGACGTGCTACCCAACCATATATAGTTTGTGAGAACACCACGTAAGAGCTCAGTCAGTCCAAATAAATAACATCAAGAGGGAGAAAAAACTACCAGGGGTGGTTTGAAATCATTCTCTCCTCAGATTGGGAACTGGAATGAAAAATAAAAGAAGCTTCATATTTATAGGAAACAGCATAACACACTCAGTGAGCTGCAAAGTTTTTGCAGAAATGATTATATTATGCCTCAAGGAAAAAAAAATAATAATATTCTGCTAACTGAAAATAAAAAAAAAACAGATGGAGAAGAAAAGTTTTGGGTCGACCTCAAAAAATTTAATTTCCATATGAAATAAAAAGAGGGGAAATCATTTTGTGGTTACCAAAACACTGACCCTTTTATTTTAGATTTTATGGAGAATATTTTTTTAAAGACTGTTCAAAATTAGAATTATTTTACAAAAAGAGTATTCAAAGATGATCAGGTTTGATTGTTTTGGTTATTTGTTTGGTTTTTTAGTTCTTAACTGGACAGGAACACCTTCAGTTGACATTTTTTTTTAAAAATATATCTTTCTGAAGCAGAACTTGTGCAAAAAGAAATTTTTCAGCTTTATTGTAAACAGGATTATCTTTCATAATGGCTTCAAACAACACCTCGTATGATTGTGTGCTTGTAACCAGTGCTAATTCTAGAACAATATCCATCAAAATTTTAAGTGCGTATCAGAAAGTTTAGGTAAAATTCAAATGACACTGAGATGAGCCCCAGAACTGAGATGTTAAATGAGATTCTGATTCAACAGCTGCAGAGATAAAAATAACTTTAACCTACCCCTCTTCCTATTTTTCTGCTTGCCCCAACAGCTGGTGCCAGACTCAGACAGTACAGAAAATGCAAGAAAAATCCAGCAGAGTGTTTTGACCTCCTCCATGGGCTGGATTCTAAAAGAGAGGGAGACTTTTGAAACAGTGCAGCTGAAAGGAGCTGGCTTGAATGGGCTGAGATTTCACAGCTCACTTTCCAAAATCATTTATTTATATCAGATTTGAGCCCGAGCCAAACCCCAAAATCTCCCACTCCAGATGTTCAAAACCAGGGGAAAGCATTCAGCCTTTTAACCTCACCCTGCTGATCTTTACACAGAGGATAACCATTAACCAAAGGTCCCTCTCTCTTTTCCAAGTTTTCTGCCCTCAAAATACTAAACCTGCTGTCCTTGATTTGTGTTTGTCCCTGTATTTTTTAGGATTGCCAGCTTTCAGAAGCAAGGACAGTTTGATGGGAAAGCAGCTGTACAATAGCAAAGCTTTCATGAATCTTCTCCATTTTTTTCCTCCTTTCTTTTCAACAAATGCAGACTTTTCATAGCTGGGCATGATAATCCAAAAATATCCCTCTCAGAATTAAGAAGCATGTCTGTGTGGCATGCTAACAACCAGAGCTTGCTGGACTAAGTATACCACCACTCCAGTGTGAGCAGGAGAAGCTATCAGCATCTCTGGTGTCTACCTGTCCTTTCAGAGCTTCCATAGCTTCTTGGGAGATGATTTCTTTCACCCAGCTGGTTTCAGGAGGCAAATAAAAAAAACAAAAAGCCCTTCTGCCTCTAAATTTGGTGTCATCCTTCTACTGAATGGTATTAAGGTCTGCTGTGGATTATGGCCAGTATTAGAAAAAAAAAAACAAACATATGTAGAGTGGCTCATGTCTAAAATCAGCACATTGCAGCATATGCAAAGTCAAAAATATTTAAAAAAAAACCAAAAAAAAACCAAAAATACAGTTAGCATCAGCAGTTCAACCAAAGAGCTACAGCTCTCAGAATAAGAGAGGACTAAGAGTATAAGCAAGAGACTTCTTGGGACATTTTCTCCAGGAGTCATCCCACTTTCCTTTACAGTACATGGGGGAAAAAATAGTAATTTTGAGACATTTTCCATATGCTATTTTGGGTAAGTATTACAATAACCCTGCTCCTCTGCTAAATATCTTCAACTGAGCCCTGAGCATCCTCCTCCCAGAGAGTCCTTTTCACCACCAGCTCCCTGATGAAAGCACACTGACGTTGTGTCCCTACAATTACATTGGCTAGTGTTTTTTGGAGAGGGTTAAAGTTCCCTTCAAGCTGAGAAGACACTGGAAGCAATAAAAAGCAATTGGCTCTGTGAGCCCAGGAAGCTGTGGCATAGTTCAGTTTGTTGCTATATATGTTTCTCCAAATGGTTATTAAGCAGATTGCTTATCCCTTCCAACTAGCTGAGAACGTGAATTTCTTCTGCTGCTGGTGCCTCCTTTCTACCCTCTGGAACTTCTCTTTTTGGACTCATTTGTCTGTGAAGATGACACACACTGACGTGCGTTGTCCTCCTCCTTCTTCCCAGAGGAGAGCTGGCACAGGCTTCAAAGAGCATCTCTAACTGCATATTGCAACAAGCCAGCCCTCACCACTGGTATTACATGTGTCTGCAAAGCATCTGGCTCAGGTCACCATCAGCATTAGCTCCTACCTTCTGCTTTCCTCTGGAGAGCACAAAACCCTTTGCCAAAGAGAGAGGAATCTCAGCACTGCTCTGCAGATGGCCAAACCTGAGTTCCCAGTTCAGCCCAGTGCTGACCTGAGGTTCAGGCAGTCACCAGCCAGGCTGCCTGCTCTGACACTGCTGGGGATTATCTTCCCAGCAGAGCTGGAGGAAATGAGTGTACGAGCCCTCATAAATCACTTCAGGGGGAGGTTCTGGAGCTGAGCTCTCATAAATCACTCCGGGATGAAGTTCAGGAACTGAGATTAAGCCCTTTCCAATACCTGAGCACCTCAGGCATGTGCACACAGGCTGTCGTGCTGTGAAGCCTGTAAATGCCACCAAGGCAGCAGGAACAGACCTGGATGTGGGTGAGAAGTCACGAAGAGAGATCGAGGGGCTGCTGCTTGCTCTTTTTATGCCATCCTGGAAAGACACGTGGACCCAACAAAGCCACATCTTGTAACTACTTGGATCTAACCCTCAACTATTGCATCTTGTATCTGCCCTGCAACTCTCTGTCACCATGCACAGGACCTTGCTAGGTGAATGCAAGCACTGTCTGCTCTCCAGCACGTACAACGTGGTGGGCACTGATGAAAACTTTGCAGGTCATTCAAAGGGACACAACTCAAGGGTTTTACTGTGGCCCTAACTGCTAAATTGTTTAGACTACGTCTCCCATTCACTTCTTTATCCGAAACTATCATCAGGAGAAATCCTTCATGCCAGATAAAGTGTGCTACTAGAGAGTGACTCATCTGGCATATTTCAGGATTAAGTGAACCACAGCCTAAGGGCTCCCTAGGGAAAACAAGTCAGACGTTGGTGTCTAGAGCTATTTGGAACGAATCTCATCATGAGGCTGACTGTTTCCACCATTTATCTTCTCTCTGTCACCACTGTTTTTTCACCAACCTTTCAGTCTCACTCAGAGGGGCATGAAAATGCCTCTTCCCACCCTGATGGTGTGTGCATCGATGGACAAGCAGCCAGCTCCTGTGTGCACCTGATGGTTTGGGAGCATAACACCCACATGACTCTGTGCTCATAACACCTGTAATCACATTTGGATAGTTTTCTCCAAAACAATTAAAACCTCAGCGCTGGGGAGAGTGTAGTTAAAGCACATTTGAGGGAGATCAGAGGTAGGTCACAATGCCCAGAACAGGGAGGAGACAGAGAGATCATCAGAGATCATCACCATGAGAGCAGCTGTGGACATGGAAATGACTGACCAATAGCTTAGAACCACTGTCCAGGAAAAAAAAAAAAGGCAGAAAGAGGCATTTTAATAAAGAAATCAAATTCTTTCCATAAAGAAATTCCATAATTTTTTTCTTTAGCAGTTCCCTTTGGTTAAATTTGATCCAAAGTTTCTCATTGGAACCCCTCCCTTTGGCTGCCAATTAAAAGCATCCAGTTGGATATGTTGAATTTACCTTTTTGTGCTAAAAGAGATCTAAGGCAGACAACATCAGAGAGGGTTATTCATGTATCCAGAAGCAAATCTACTCCTCAAAAATGAATAGAAGAAAAAAATCTCTTTGTGACTACCTTTTAGAAAATTCCTGGGAGGTTGTTCAAGGGATTAGAAGACACCAGAACACTATTAGAAATAATCAGAATGTTTATTTTCTTTAATCTGAGTCAGAGGATATGAGGAATGACCCAAAGCTTACAGTTGTACTCTCAAGAAAGGGACTGAAGGAATCCTGTATCTTTCAGCCTCCTTCCTTGGTGTTTGACCCATCAATACTCCCACTTAAGAGCTTCACTACTGTCATTGAATTCACCTCTGTCAAGCTGGCATCCCAGAATGATGAAGGAAATGCTGAATTCCCAAGGAATCAGACATCAGTGCTGAGGATTGATTTTGTGCTCTCGTCGTTTCTTCTCTTGCCACCTGACAGGTGACTCCATGAATGTGAACAAGACCCTAACGAGGGTGTCGAGCATCATTTTGGAAACATATTGAGTCCACAGGCAGGAAAGATCACTCTTAATGAATCTTCATGTTTCAGTTGTATTCACTCTAGTGTGGTAAATCAATAGTGCATGCTGTGAGAGCTCGAGGATTGCTGCCTCTACACCCAAGCAAAATCCAAAATTTCAAAACAAATGCTCAGGATGCAGAATCATACAAACAAGAAGGGACCTCAAGAAGTGATTGAATCCATTCCCTCTCCATGCTAGCCACACCCAGGCCTGAGGAATGCTTCTTTAACCTGTGCAGAGTTCATCATTCCACACTCTAAAGGTCCTGAATATGACTCATGTAACAATACAACCATCCAACCAGTACAAACTGAGCTGGACTATAACCATAATCTCTTTCCTTTTTTTTTCCCTCACCCTCCACAGAGGGTGTGTCAGTATGAGGAAGTACAAAGCTCTGCAGGCAAGTGTGGGAAAATCCCATGGATCTGGGAACTATCTGAGGGCTGAATGGATCCTGGGTGTAATATTGTCTGTCTCAGCATGTTTGCATGAGATCTGTGCTCTTGCCCCCCTCACAATTTTGATAGCCCTTTTCTCAGTCCCTTTTCATTTCTTCACGTCCCTCTTGATCTAGAAGGGGTGAGAGAGAGCAGAACTGTCTACAAGGTTTCAGGAGTGACCTCAACCAGGGGAAGGACAACAGCTTGACTTCATCTGCAGGCCACACTGACCCTGCTGGTGGAGGCTTTGCATTAATCTCATCAGAGCACACCGTGCTCACTGCAACATCCAGGCTCTCAGAGTGGGGCAGCTGCTCAGATATAGACAGGGATATTTTAGCATCAGAGTGGGCTGAAGCATACACACAGGAGCAATCAGGCTGGACTGGGTATTGTAGCTTATTCCATAGCCAAAAAAAGGCAGCTTGGACTAGTGATGAAGGCTAGGAACCTGGAGTGAAATGCATTGTGCTTTACAAACTGCTTGGATTATTCCAGATAAGTTCTTAAAGGCTCAAATCAGACTATCTGTTACAGGTACTCAACATCCTCATTATGAATTTTCTTCAAGAAAGCAAACCAGATAACTCAAAGTTTATCATTCCTATTTCCATTTGCCTGTATGATCAATGAAAATCTGAATTAATGTCTATTAGAACATGTGAGTGTATTCTTTACATTTTCCTTGGCTTCTCTCTGTTTGTGCAGCTATTTCCTACTCCAAAAATTATCATAAAACCCCCTTCACTCACACTGTGATATACTCATGTAACGGGACAGAGTAGAATGTTTCACAGCTAGATCTATCTCAAGCTGTGACCAATCCTACGTATTTCAGCAGCTGCCAGTAAAAGTACAAATCCTGCTGCCTTCCTGTTGGTTTGTACCTTGTCATTGCCCTGAGTTTGTACTTTGAAGCACGAGTTATTTATTTAACACTGCTGCAGAAACATCCTATTATCCACTGACTTTCCATGGAACAGGGTCATCCATAAAGTCACCTACAGATATGTGCTCTCCTTCTTAACCTGGCATTTCACTTTAAATTTATCTGGTGGCAATTAACTCCTTGGGCTATTTATTGTCTCTGTGATAAAACAAGCTTCCTCTTATTAACTTTAAATTAGTTGCCAGTCATTTTTATCAGGGTCCTTTATTTAGTAGCAGAGTGTATCTGATTTTTCTCAACACACATTTGCTCAACAGTCATTTTGAACTCTTCTATCAGATCTCTTCACATTCATCCCACTCTCTGCCTCTCCTGGAAATCTTCCCCCATCAACAGTCATTGCCACCACCTACCTCTGAAGATCACTCACTGTCTACTACAATCTTTGGGGAGATGAGGTGGCCAGAAACAGGGATTAAGGATGGATGCATCATACCAGAAGGTGCATTTGTCCCTTTCATCTACTTACACATGGTTGCCTTCATAAGCAACATAAGTTCAATCAATAATACCTTTGGAGTTTGATTTCTAAAAAAAAGAGTGAGAAATCAGTAGCAGAAGAAAAGTGTTGGGTTCTCCATCTCTTGGCATTCTCAGACACAAACTGCTCACCTGTCTAGGAGCTGTGCCTCAGCCAAAGAGTAGTGAAAGCCCTGTAAAAAGTCCATACTCTCAATAATTTAGACATCCCAGACAGAAAATGAAGCCTAGAGAAGAATGAAGTACCCTGTGCAGGGAATAATCCTTTCCCTGGGAAAGAGGCAGAGGGAAAGCAGCTCATTTTAGAGCAGGTAGCCTCTCTCTAACTTCACTGTGTAAATAATGGTGAGGTGAATCCCATCCCACATGCTATGTAAGAGATCAGGGTGGATGAGCTACTGATCCCACCTGGCCTTTAAATCCAGGAAAATCACTGAAATATGAGCTGATTCAGGGTCTCCTTTCCCACACAGCCAAAATAACCCAGTTCTGCAGGAAACTGAAGCCAGCCAAGGTTTTAAAAAGCATCTGCAGTGTTAAATACTATGATTGAAAAATACTGCAGAGCTTTGGGGAAAGGTTTTTCGTTTACTATTTCAGAGATAAAGCAACTGGGAGATGGGGATTAGAAGGAAACTACCCATGTGGCTAAATTATCTCAGCAGTGACTGCTCTGGGACTTCTTCTACCTGCAACCAAACCAGACCTGTCCTATTTTATGCTCTAATCACAAGATTATTTTATTTTCCTTTTTTTTTACATCAACAGGGGTGTCACCAGCAGAGACAAGAAGTCATTATCCCCCTCTACTCAGCACTGGTCAGGCCCCACCTGAAATACTGTGCTCAGTTTTGGTCCCAGCTATACAAAAATATGTGGAGAGGCTGGAAAGAGTCTAGAGAAGAGTCACCAAGATGATCCAAGAACTGGGAAGCTGCCATATGAGGAAAGGCTGAGAGAATTGAGTTTGTTCAACCTTGAGGAAAGAAGGTCTAGGGGAGACCTTATCACCATGTTCCAGTATTTAAAAGGTGTCTACAGAGAAGATGGAAACTCCCTGTTTACAAGGAGTCACATGAAAAAGACCAGTGGTAGTGGGTACAAGTTACTCCTGAGGAGATTCCAACAGAACACAAGAGGAAAACTTTCTACAAGGGCAACTAGACATTAGAATAATCCCTCTGGGGAAGTGGTGGAGTCCCCAACATTGGACAATTTTAAGGTTCAAAAGGACAGAATGCTGGGCCACTTTGTCCAGATAGTGCTTTTATCATGAAAAGTTGGACCAGATGATCTGTGAGGTCCCTTCCAACCTGGTATGCTATGATTCTATGATTTTTAAATGCCCTGTGTTTGACCCACTGAAGTGCTGGGGTTAAACCCCCAGCTGTGAATGAGGGTTGGAATGTGGATGGTGTCCACAGCCAGGCAAGAAAGCCCCTCCTGAGTGATTATCACCCAGGGTCTGGCCAGCCTTGGGTGGGGACTGAGTTAGGAGATCATCCCCAGGTTCCCTCACATTCCTCATTAACTTGGAGGCAGGGCAAGAAGCCACCTCTATAAGAGCTGACTCTGCTTGCAGTGGGGTTGGTGTCTGTCTACGTAGTGCTTGTGTTGTGTGGATGTTCTGGCTGTGGGAAGGGCTCCCTGACTCTTCATGGCCAGTGGAGTTCCCAGGATGGCAGGACCAGCACATGGAGCTGTCTCTGAGTCCCTGCTCTATCCCTGGGCTCCTGGCCTGGCTGCTCCCATCTCCCCTGGCTTGGCTCCTCTCCTGGCTGCTCCCTTCTCCATGTCCCCTGTGGTGGGTGAGTGCAGGGACTTGTTCCTCCTCTGGCTGGCTGGCACTTTGGGTCTCTGGGGTGTGATGTGGGAGCAGAGGGAGGGGTTTGGCTGCTGGGCTGCCTGTTAGTGATAATATCTATTCTACATTGGGCAAGCAGTCAGCAGAAGACCCTCTAACCTTGTGCCTGGATGTCTTGGCTTTGTGCTGCAGTAACACTGCTCTGGAGGATCCCATGCATCGAGAACTGATATCAGCAGATCAGATTATTCCTTGCACTTGAGATCTTGGTGGATTAAGGCCACTATGATGATTTGCTACATGGCAGGGAATGTGACATCTCCAAGAGCTCATTCTCCAGTAGTAGTAGCCTACTGGTTTGGGTTTTATCCTTCCTGTCTGACCTGGAACCTTGTCCATCAAGTGACTCCTTTCAGAATGTGTATGTTCATGACACGAGCAGCTTACACCAGGTTTTGAGTAGACTTGAAAGGTCTGCCACGAGCTTGTCATTATCAAAGACAGCCCCTGGAACCAGATGGATCATGATTTGATCCAGGATAGTAACATCTTATTTAAATCTTACTTAGCTATAATTGAAACGGATCCTTCTTCACAAGGCAAATTTCCATGTTGGATATTTTTTAAAGTCCAGCATCAAAAGGGAATGTTCAATGCTATTAAATTAGTCTGAAAAATGAATCCAGGGACACAGTCTTACATTTCTCCTCCCAAATGAGCTTGTAATTAAACATTCTTTTTGCATTTGAGTAATTTCTGCGTGTTTCAAGCCTTTGGGCTATATTCTGAAGTGGAAGATTGATTTTTATAGGGGGTTTTGATGAAAAAATGGCTCTATTTTTGAAACTGATTCCATTTCTGTACCACATCTGAGTGAGATTCATCCCCCTTATGATTTCAATGGCTTCACTAGAGATTGATGTGAATTAAATATGACCGATGGTGTCTCATAAATTTCCAGATAATCATATGGTAAATGGTTCTGCACAGTTACATGGCTTCATAGAATCATAGAATCCTTTAGGTTGGAAAAGAACTTTAAGATCATAGACTCCAACCATTAAACAAGCACTGCCAGGTCCCCACTGACTCATGTCCCTCAGCACCACATCTCCACAGCTTTTCAATCCCTCCAGGGATGGGGACTCCACCACTGCCCTGGGCAGCCTGGCACAGCCCTGGACAACAACTTGAGGGAATAATTTTCTCTTAATGTCCAATCTAAACCTTCTCTGATGCAACTTGAGGCTGTTTCCTCTGGTCCTATCACTTGCTCCTTGGGACAAGAGACCAACCCCATGTGGGTCCAATCTCCTGTCAGGGAGTTGTTGAGAGTGATAAGGTCTCCCCTGAGCCTCCTTTGCTCCAGGCTCAGCACCTCCAGGTCCCTCAACCACTCCTCACAAGATTTGTGATCTAAACCCTTCTCCAGCTTTCTTGCCCTTCTCTGGCCATGCTCCACCCCCTCTCCCCAGGGTCCTTCTTGGAGTGAGGGGCCCAAAAACGAAACCAGGATTCTAGATACAGCCTTACCACTTCTGAGTACAGAGGGACAATCCCTGCCCTAGTCCTGCTGGCCACACTTTTTATGATATAAGCCAGGATGCTGTTGGCCTTCTTGGCCACCTGGCTACACTGCTGACTTATATTCATCGTGCTGTCAGCCAACAGCCAGTTGGTGACCAGCTGAAGATATTGCAGCATGCCAGAAGGCTGTTGGAGGACATTGTCACTGACACACTCAGGGTGCTGACTTTCCAGATGGGCTCCTCTGCTCACAACTCTGAGACAGGTATCATAACAATTTTGACATGGCAATAAAATAGACCTCAAACTTGAACAGAGTTATTCCAAATGTTGGCAGACCAGCCAGGTATGGTGGAAGAAGTAATCAGATCATTGTGGTGACTTGGCCAGGTTTGTCAGCCATTTAGTTAATTATTTATCAAGAGCATAGTACTTCCCTCATGTTTTGATTTCACTGTGAAGGTCTGATCTACTTAAAGACTCCTCAAGCAGCTTTGGAGAGTGTACAAACAGTGTACTTCCTAGGAGAGACCCACTTGGTGGGTGTTCACCAAAAGACATCACTGTCTACCTTGCTCAGCTCAAACCAGGATCATCCCCCAGGAGCTGATTCAACCCTTTGTGGAAAAATACACCCACTTTTGAGGGCACAATCTGAGTTCCCTGAAGTCTGGCTGGTTGTGGAGGTCGGGTTCTGCTTTGGATTCATTTCTCATCCTGTCAGTGTGAGGTTTCCCCAGTACCTCTCCAGTAATCAATCTTTTTGTCTGTTGACCCAGCTTATCAATGCAGCAGGCTCATGAATAACTGCCTGGGGATATAAATAGTGTGCTGATTAGACCCAGCATTGGAATGCTGGCTATGTCTGCCTAACAGCCCAGCTACCTCCTGAACTTCAGCTAGTGCTCTACTCAAACCATCTTCTGTGCAAACACAAAGGACTTGAAGCTTTTCTGCAAGGCTGGAGCCCAGCCTGGTGGGACAGCCTGGCCAGTGCAGAGTTGCAGAGTCCTGGCACCGCCTGATGTGCCACGTGAATCAGCCCAGTTGCCAAAAATCAAGCCCTGAGCAAACACACCCCTTGTGACAGCGTTGGAGCAGCAGCCCTGGGAGTCACACGGGCACGGTCAAAGGATTTTGCCTTGCAGAGCTCACTGCAGTGCATGGCAAGTGGATATGCCTGGAAATAAAAGCTGTCTCAAGTTCTTCACAGCATATCTAACAAATCTTATCTCTGGTTTGAGACATAGGTGAAAGAGGATCCTAAGTACGTGGTATTTTAAGGTTTTATGGCTTAGATTCCATAGATATTCTTCAGATTGCTTCCACAATGTGATTATTAATCCACCCCTGGCCAGGTAAGAAAATGATTTTTTCTTAATCCTTCTAATGAAAATAAGGGATTTTTTAACTCTCTGCCTCTATTACCCCCTCTTTAAACAATAAAGAAATGGAGAAGTCTTAGAATCATAGAATCCTTTAGGTTGGAAGAGACCTTTAAGATCATCAAGTCCAATCTTCATAGGCTTTGGAAATTAATGGAATATATATTCTTGACAGGCTTTGGAAATTAATGGAATATATATATATATAACATAGCGACAGCTTTTAAGATAATTTATCATTTTTAATTATACACTAAAAGCAAAGTACATGCTGGTAGCAGTGGATCTCCAGCTGATGATGGCCCTTTGAAGGGCTGCACAGGTCACTGTTTCCCAACTCCAAGCAAGAATCAGCCCCAGCAAATAATTTCAGCTCAGATTGTTATTGCTTATATAACCATTGCACTTACCAGTTTTAGGGATGGAACAAACAAACCTAAAATCTAACCAAACTGAAGGAATACAAAGAAATGCCAGCTGGCTAAAATTGCTGAAGAACTCTACCAGGTTTGACCTGAGGGTCCAGATTCACAGGCTGTGATGTCTCTCTGAATTAAACCCACCAACAATGTTTGGGAGCATTTCAGCACCCAGCTCTCTGTTCAGCCCACAATTTTAATGCCTAAAGTGACCTCCTACATGGCCAAAAACAGAGCACAGGGCACTTCTGGAAGAGATATCCCTGCTTGTGACCAAGTGCTCCTAGATGAGAGCTTTGCCAAGGAGAAAGGTCCAGGCTGTGGTCAAGATGAGTGGGTCCCACGTGTTCTCTGTTAATCTAACCACAGCTGGAGACAACAAACCCCTGAATTCCCAATGAAATCTATGGCACCCAGCTCTAGACATCTCTGGTCTGGGTTTTTACACCTGAACTTGCCAAGCTTGAGCTGCATTACTGATGAAGGACAGAGATAGGGGATGAAGGGCGTTTGTCTGACTTCTTTCAGAGGTCTACATCAGGATGAGCTGCATGATTCTGTGGAGTAAAGTGATGAAACTCCCAATGATTGTTCCAAAAAAACAAGTAGATGTAGCACTTGAGGCTATGGTTTGGTGGTTAGGGAAATATTGGGATGAAAGTTGGATTGGATGATTCGAGAGGTCTTTTCCAACCATAATGATTCTGGGATTGGTAAAAACCTGGGGAGACATGAACACCTGCAGCATAATGCTCCATAGCTCATACAGAGCCACAGTCTGGAAGAACAACACTTCTTCTGACATGGTACCCACGTTTTGCCCAGCCTTAGCTGCCTATCCAGAGAAGCATGAACGTCCTGCAGATGCTGGATCATGTTTGCCACACTCAGTTACAGTGGGGTATCTCAGATGACATTTTCTGCTTGTGTTTAAGCAAATATTCCCACCCAGAAAGCCCAATAAAGAGGCTGTATAAAGGAGCAACACTCTTTTTTTCATGTACAGAAGACACAGGGGCTCCAGGAAAGCAAGAGATTATCTAAAGATGCAAACTGTGGTGCACTGTGATAACACTTCACTGTTTCCAGGCTGGCTTTTGACAGGGAGTGTGCTTGTTTTTGTGGTCACAGAGACAGACATGCAAATACTCCCTTTTCTTGTTGCCTTTTGATGTCCAGGAATCAACCCAGCCTGGCACAGCAGGAAAAGCAGCGGTGGTGGAACGTGCACCATGCTGAGTTTTGTAATCCTCACCACCCCCCGAGGAGCTTGGTTGTGGAGACACCCCCTGGAAATGAATGTGGTGAGTGGCACTGATGATTTCCTTGCAGTGAAACTCATCAAACAGAATTCCCCCTGCTTGCAGTGGAGTTAAAACCAGCCACCTCCCTCACAGAGTGTGTTTTCCAGCCTGTGGTTCCTAGGAGAGGGATGCAGCAGCAGCAGGGAGATGAGGGGAGGCAGCACTGTGGATATCTGACTCTTTCTGTCATCTTTGACTCCTGTCTGGGCCTGACTGGTTGCTCTGATCTACAGCCCCATTTATCTGATCTGGGACACTTCTGAGCCAGCTCAGGAAAGCCCCGAGCAAGTCCCCAGACAGGAAACAGTTTGAAAAGATGTTTAGCTTTCATCACTTTCTATAAACCCACAGCATCAATAGGATTCTAGTAACTGACATTTAGAACAAGTCTATTTTTTTTTCTTGATTGTGGATAATTTCTTAAAATGAAGCCTTAGCTGATTATAATGCCCAATTAAGAGATTCTGTTAGATTACGTTGCTTAAAATTATTCTTCTCTCACTTGTAAGCAAATTGGAAGGCTGGATTTTGCTTTGGGGTTGATTATGGTCTCACATTTTAGAGTCAATCTTGATACTCAGGCTGGCAGAGCATCTTAGTTTGACCCAGGCTTGGATAAATGGGTAAATCTTTAGATCTGCACGTTGTATCTGCCTATCTGATGCTGCATCCTGTGGTCCCCACCCATACTGCTGAAATACTTTGATGGAAAGTGTGGAGACTTGGTGCAGCAAGTTTCCAGAGCCGCGTGCATCATCGATCAGATATGCCTGGAACACACACATAAACAAAGGAAAATGGGTAAGCTGCAGTTAAACAAGATGGGGATGACTCACTGCAGAGTGAGTACAACCCCCTCACCTCCCCAGACAGTGTGAGATATGGCACAGCTGCCTTTCAATCCCCCCTCAGAGAGCTGGTGGCATTAAAGAGGGAAAAGATATCGTAAGTTTTCTAGCCCAGCTGCTCTTGTCAAGGGGTTGTTTTATGTGCAGAACACATCCATCACCCCCAGCTTCTCCTGGGAATCCTGCCTGCCGTGAATGCCTGAAGATAGGAGGGTCTCAGTGAGGTCAGCAGGGTTATTTGTTCAAAAATGTTGGTCCCCTGTCTTACCTGTGACCAAAAACTTGGGTACCCAAGAACAAAACTTCCCATAAGCCTATCCACGAATGCTGGATGATGTCTGCATCAGCATGAGTGGTGGCTCTTTGCTATTCCTAGCCAGAGTACTTGCTTGCTGACCAAAACATGCATGCTAGAGCATGCAAGACAAACATGAAAAGCTGTTCTGCTCTGCAGGCTTTGGAGTCCAAGAGGTAGATGCAAAAAAGCCACTGTAAAAGTAAGTAGGAGATAAGGTAGCGTTTAAGCTGCAGATTGATGCTATAAATGTCAAGGGTCACATTTTCTGTTGAAGTAAATAAAACTTCATTGAACCCTAGTGAACCTCACTGGGGCTGTGCCAAGCCTCTAATACATGAGGAGTGAGTCCAAGGTACAGCAGTGCAGCTCCTTGGAGGTAAAACCCAGCACCAAACTCTTCTGCTGTTGATAAAGGCCAGTCACCCTCCTGTGAAATCCCTTGCAGAGGCACCAGGTAGTATAGGAGACATCAGCCCAGAGGCTACACATCAGGAAAGCTTAATTTCAATGCCATTTTCTTCACTCAAAAGCACTGGAGCTTGACTTTTCACTTCCTTTGACATATATTATGTCATCTCCTTGAATAATGTTCAGCTCTCCATGGGAAGCATGTCTTTATATGCCTGATATTTTCTAGGTGGCTACAGCACCACCCACACTTAAAGTCTTTTTCACTGAACAAGCCATCACTGAACCTCCTAGAAGATGGTTGCAGTGCACAGGCATCAAAGCATCACCAGAAACTTCAACCCCTTCTCTGTCATTCATCTCTCCATACAGAAAATGAGACTGAGGCCTCTCTGGGGGAATGATTGTTTCTGGAATATCATTATGGCATTGGCACTTACACTGTCAAAAAATGACAGGAACCATGGAAAATCTGTCATTGGCAATCCAGTTAAATCTAACATGATTTAGTCTGCAAATACCCCTGGATTAGAAGAGGGTTTCCCTGCTTTGCATAGTCAGGCTGGTAGATTTGGGGCGTGAGACTATTTTCTGCTTACAAGGAAAGAAGAGTTGTCTGGGGGAAAAAAAAAAGCCCAACACGATAAAGGTCTGGAAAATTACATTTATGTCTGACAAATTCTTCTCAGGCAGCATTAATTCAAGAGAATGAACTGACATTTCTTATTCCCCACAGAAATGGTTTTGTTTTTCGTATGCATTGAGCAGACTTGGAACAAAACACTCCTCTCCATTAGTAGATGTAATGCTTTGCTAACCTATGGTAACAATGCTTAATTTTCTTGCACGAATCTCCTCGAGGCAGCAGATCTGTAAGAAATGCATCAGATGAGGGAATGGAACAAGCAGCACAAACCCTTAACTCTGTGATCTCCAGCAGCTCAACCAAGAGACCTGAACTGCAGCAGACCAAGTCTGTCTTTAAGATCTGATTCATAGGAAGAAGGGATGGAGGAAGAGCTCCCAGCCACAAGACTTGGTTAGATTCTTCCTCTCCATGAGACTCTGAGTGAAAAAGGGCAAGCAGAGCTATTCTCAGCCACCAGAAGGATTTTGGGTAGCAGGTTTGAGTTGGAAACGAGGGATATCCCAGCTACACAAACAGAAGAAAAATCAATAGTCTTACAAATAGTGTTTGACAGCCAAAAAAAAACCCAAAAACCTAAACCTAGAACAGGTTGCAGAAAGTCATTCTTCACTGATATGACGGTGTAATTGATTTCTGTGGGGTGTGAGACAAGTGAGCTCATGGGAGAGTCCTCCAAGCCAGCAGATACCTTCACACGAACCACTCCCGAGTCTCTGATGTAATATTTTAATTTGGAAACAACCATAATTCTGAGCTATATGCTAGACAAGCAGCAAGTTTCAAATTCAGGTAGTTTTCTACTCCTGCCTCAGTCTGAGGGGGTCAAAGGGGCTGTATTCCTATTCTCCATCCCCATGACCAAGGCACAGGCTCCAGAGAGAAGCTGTGGTCTCTGCACTGCTTGCCCAACCAGAGCTGCATGGCCTGGGCATAGGGCATTTTGGAAGGGAAGTGGAAAATTAAAAAAAATTAAAATTGTGGGAGCTCTTATGACAGATAAATCCCAGTGTGTGCCCTGGTGTGTGTTCCATGCTCTGAGGGTGTTGAGCCTAGAGAAAAGGAGGCTCAGGGGAGACCTTCTGACTCTCTACAGCTCCCTGAAAGGAGGTTGGAGCCAGGTGAGGGTTCTTCTTTTCTCACAACAGCCAATAAGAAAAGAGGAAATGGCAAAAGGAGCTTTGAGGCTGAACCAGGGAAGGTTTAGGTTGGATATCAGGAAAAATGTCTTCTCCAACACAGTTGTCCAGACCTGGCCCAGGCTGCCCAGGGCAGTGGTGAAGTCCCCATCCCTGGAGGGACTGAAAAGCTGTGGAGATGTGGTGCTGAGGGACATGGGCTAGTGGTAGATTTGGCATCACTGGGTTAATGGCTTTACTCCGTGATCTTAAAGGTCTTTTTCCAACTAAAATGATTCTCTGATGTCAGCTGGCTGTCAAACAGGTTGGGAAGAGCCCCAGACCTACTGCTCACTGTGTATTGAACTTGTCAGTTTACACCATGACTTACAACATTTATTCACAACATCAACCAACACTCACCAGAGAAATCAGTTGCAGTGTGGAATTTTCTGGTTTCATCTGCTAAGGTCTGACACAGTTGGTGGCATCAGCCAGAGAGGTTCCCAGTGCCCAGTCAGAAGCTCTATGGACACCAGCAGCAAACACCCTCTGTGCAGAACATCTCTGATGCATTTGTCAGGGCTGTGCAACACGTTCCATTTCCTGCCTCCTCCTCAGAAACATCAGCTGCATCACATCCTCTGAGACTTTATCTCAGTGTCTAGAGCAGTGTGTTTTAGCTCAAGCTCTTAGCTGGTCCAATCTCTGGTGGCAATCAAGAAGTTGGTTGCCATGCTTCATGGGCTTCTCTTACCAGACTCTGGGAGAGCAAAACGCTTCTTCCTGGTGGCCACGACCTAGGAGGAAACCTGGGCACAGCTTATCTGAAGGACTGTGGCTGTGGGGATGGTAGATATTCTGCTTATCAGCTTTCTGCACACATATCACTACCTCCCCTCTCTCTCCCCCCTGCAAAGCTGTGAGGAGGAAGTAGGGAGGGAGGGGCAGGCACCCAGTTTCCTCCATGCCCTTGGCACATCGTGTACCTTGGAGCAGTTTTACCACGTTCCCAGTGTAAATACTGTTATTTTAATAATGCATAGGCTTCTACTCACCTTAATTCATCCTAGTTCCAGCAGGCTGCCACCTTCAGTTCAGAGAAAGTTCTTTGTTTGTTTGCATAAGACCTTTTTTGGTTTATTCGTCCTGAGTTTCTATTTTTTTGGCCCAAACATAACTAAGATTTTTTTTTAAAAATTATTTTTAAGAAAACTGTCTTATCCAAGCACTTCCTGAGTGAATGGTCCCCTGTGGATATGTAATAGTAATTGCAAAGCTTATTTTGCTGCTCCCAGTGGCATTGATTGTGTGAAAATAAATGTTGAGTACTATGAAGCAATTAATCCTCAAGTCTCCTGGGAGCTTGGTAGTTACCTATCTTTAATTACTACTATCTTTAGCTGACAGAGTGTGGTGAGCAACGGGAACTGGGGGTTTTGCCCTTGCCTCAGAGACCAAGGACAAGACTGTAGTCTTCTTTTATCAAGCAGATCCTTTGAACTGAAATATCCCACTCATGTTCTTCAGGTGTTCCACATTCTGTTCTGACACGTCCACCTCTGCTGCTCTCACAGCTTTTTGTGGGTGTGACATTGGACAGGTGGAGATACCTAGGAGAACTTCTCCACTGGATAGCTGTTGGGAACAGGAAAGGAAGAAGGTTTGAGCTTTTAGCTCTGCCTGCTGGATGGTAGTCAACTTTAGATTTTTCCCATGGTCACACTACTGTCTGCACTGAACTGTGCTGTTGTGCCAGAAGCTACCTCAGAAGTGTCTGTGTTTCACTGAGCAGCAGAGATATAGCTGGGAGATGAACAGGTACCATCAAGAGCTGCTTCCCTGAACCTCAGAATAACCAAAGTCACTCAACTCCTTGGGTGGGATTCAACTCCAGATCCAGGCACCTGAATCTCAGTGTTGACACATAGGACCCTAAAGTCCCACAGCAGTCAGTGGAGAGCTGGAGAACAACCCAGCTTACCTTGCACAGACATTTGGTTTGCTGAATACCTCTTGAGGCTCCATTGACTTGAAGCTTTACTCACCTTCTAGTTAGAAAACCAAGCAGATGGAGCTCATAATTTGTTGCAGCAGGGAAGGAGTTTTCCAATGCTCACAGTTCTTTTCCAACTCACTTTCAATGCCTTAGCAGTGCTCTAGATGGTTGTCCTCACAGCCAGCAATAATGTTTCTGCTCCAAGTGCAATGGTCTTCATGCCTGAAGGTTCATCTTTAAGGAACTTTTGTGGATGGTAGTGAGTTATGAAGCAAGGTGTTGAAGGTCCCTTCCAACCTAAAGGATTCTATGATACTGGGAGAGAATTGAAAGCTGTCAGTAAGTGAAGGGAAGATTCTTTACACAGGAGGTATTTAGAATCAGGGTCAACATTATGGTAGGAGAATGGAGAGTACACATTCTCAAAAGACACAGCTTTTTCTGGTGGGCAAACTCAGGCATGGCAAATGATGTTTGCTGGATTTATGCATAAACTAAATCTAAGTGTTGATGATTAGATTGCTCTGACATAATCAGAGCTTCTAATTTTTCTCATGTCCCTTTCCTTAATGGTCTCATTTACTGAGATCGTGCATAAACTAAATCTAAGTATTGATGATTAGATTGCTCTGAAATCAAAGCTTCTAATTTTTCTCGTGTCCCCTTCCTTAATGGTCTCATTTACTGAGATCCTGAGGGTTATCTCTTTTACTCTACTCACAAAAATAACAAAAAACCAGTGAATAAATCACAGTGACATGCTGAAGACATCAATAAACACTTCTACAACAGGCTAGAGAACTTAGCTGCACCTATGTCCAAAGTGCTTCTGGGAAAAGGTCTGGTTAGTACCACTCAAAGCTCATAACTTTTAGAAGGACAACACCTTGTTTATATATTCATCAACCAGAAAAACTAAGAGGAGGCCAGGAAAATAATGTTGTAACCTATAACCCACCTTCACTCACAGCCTTACGGAGGCTGAGTCTGCCCTCTCGATCTTGTGTTGTACTAATAGCATAAGATTGACAGAGCAGAAATTTGGGTTTTAATATTGGTAAAGCATGGTATGATCCTGAGCCACAACTGGAGGCTGCAGGCCCTTAAAAAATACAGATATAAAAATGAATAGTAACCTCATAGTCCAGTACTGCTTGAGTAAAGACAAGTGTTCTCTATATTCAGAGGATAAGAGGTCCAGATGGTAAAAAAAAAAACTATAAAACAAGAAAATTCCATGGGCACAATAGGTTAGGATAAGATTGGATAGGATAGGACAGGACTGGTTTACACCAACTAAAAATCTGACCCATCCTAGCATTTTTGGCTTGTGCAATTGCCCTGGTGGAACCACCAAATCAAATGTGTTTTTTTCTGTGTCCAGTCTCATCATTCATTCACTGAAACAACGGGTTGGTGTTTCAGTTATTTTAACTCCCCTGCTTTTGATGGTTGTGTGTAAGCTCTGAGCTATAAAAGGGGTTCACAATATATGTTTTATGGACTGTTCATAAAGCTGACACCTGTATACAAATACATTAGACAGCTTGTTTCAGTTTTAGCACCTTGTTTATCTTTCTTCCTTTTTGAAAGCTTTTTAACCATAACATAATGGCTCCCTGTACACACGTGGAATATTGTTTTGTTGAAGGATATAGGATGGCTCCAAGCAATGGCTGTAGAGGTCCACCTACAAACACTTACATTTCATGCTTGTCATAAGAAATCACTTCATTCAGGAGAGACCTCCTCAGAGTCCAGGGCACAAGACATTTCATCCCAAAGGATGAAAAATAGATGAGATAAAATGTGCTCAGAGGGCAATATTTAAATGAAATAAACTGCATCCATTCACTAAGCTGAAAAAGGACTGATAAAGTCCATACTTGTGCACCTCTCCAGCCATCATATTTCATTCAGCTGCCCTGTCCTAAGCCCATCTTCCTTGGAAGGCATCCAAGCATTATGTAAAACCACAGAGAGATGGAAAGCACCAAAGAGAGTGGAATTTGCCAGGATCATTAATCACCTCCATTCATTCCAGTGGGTTGCAGGTCTCATTCCTCTCTCAGATTTTCCTGCTGTCAGCTAACAGCCATTGCCTTATGATATCCCTTTGTTGTTTTTTTTT
>NW_008599615.1:0-6041 GCF_000691845.1 Merops nubicus
TCCAGTCAGTGGGGACTTCACCAGACATCACTAAACACTGTTTACTTATTTTCTGGTACTCCTTCAAAGCCATGCACCCAGCAATGACTATTTTTTTACAGTTTCTCCTGCTTGTAACTCCTTTACTATCAGCACTTCAGGCAAAACACTCAAACATCCATTGTCAGCTCCACAAACAAAATTAACCATTAGTTGCAAGAACACAAATTTAGAAATAATACTAAGATTATATAAAGGTAACCTCTAAATTTTCTTATACAGGAAGAAATGCAACTGGGCAAGAGTTTCCCTTCATAAGCACAATAATAAAATAAGTGGGTCTGGAAAGCTTGTTGCATAAAATTATTATTTGACTTATTCCTTTAACAGCTTCTTTGATTACTACCAAAGAAATTCTCTTTTTTGTTTGGCTGGAGTTGCTGAAAACAGCTAGCCCACTGCTAAAGATGAGATCGATGAATTGTCAGACATAAGTGAGAACTAATTTTAAAATAACAATTAATTAGGTGAAAACCAATAGAATATCGACTCTTTGTTAAAACTGATGACCTGCAAAGGGCGTGGTAGGTTTTCTGTTAAGGAACCTTTATGAGTAAATTGTTTTTTAATCGGGGTATTAATTTAAATCCTTTTCATATACAAAAGTAACAATATCCTACTGAACACAAGCAACAACTTTGACAATAACCTTGCTTCATTGCCTGGTTACAAAAAGCCTGAAGCAGTGCACACAGCTTTATTCATTAGTTTTGGACACAGGAAAATCTTGTGTTTATGAAATCAACATGATTGAGGCAAAGATAAACTTACACAGAAAGTCATACAATGCAGTTTACACTGCAACTTTATAAGAAGGTATTGATTCCACTTTAAGCACCAGTTTATTCCACTGACGACAAATGCTTTTGTGCTGGTTTTCAGAAGTGTTTTAGTTAATGGCAAAATTGTGTATGTGGAATAATAAGAGAGACTTGACACCACTGCAAGTAACAAGCAGAGTAGATTTTTTTTTTTTAAGACACAAAGTCTTATGACAATTATTCAAGACTTGTCCAGTGAATTCAGTATTCAGAAATAGTTTGCTGGCAATCACACTAAGCCTTGTGAATAGCAAGCAGCATTTTGTATTTCTTAGTGTCTCTTTACACAGGGATGAACCTATGCCTATATCTTCTCAGATTAAACACTCTCAGGTTGAAGAAGTTCATTTTTCCATTCCCATTTAATATAGATTTCTTAGCCAATTTTCCTACATGTTAATGGACTTTTACTACTATCTTGCACTCTGCTAGGTTTCTGGATTAAAAACTTTTTCTTTTAATCCACTTTTCTACATGATGTGACTTAAAATAAAATAGAGACTGGACCCATGATAGTTATTTCATATGCTTATTCTTCGTTGTCTTCCTCCCCAGTGAAAAAATACACAGTACCTCTCAAACAGTTTACATACATGATGGCAATTCTCAGGGATAATTTTGCGGAACACCTACCACCACCACTGCACACAGCCACCTCATACTGAAGATCTCAACCCTATCAAGGAGGGTGAGCACATGAGGCGAAGGAAGCAATACAAAAGGTGAATAACCCATCAGCACTCAGATATGATATTGAGAAGGCTCTCTTCCGAACAAAAGATAATGCTTCTCACATTATAACCAGGTTAAGTCCTTTGTGTCTACCTGGACCTGTCCAAGTAAAATACCTGAAAACTCTCCAGTGGGAGCAGAGATAAAGGAATTTGAGAAAAAATGCAGAACCTGTAGAACTGACAGAAGCAGAGTCAAGATTTTTCAGAGCAAAGAGGTTTGTCTGGAACTCTTGGGAGGGACAATATAATACACTGTTTACTCATAAAACCTGAAGACATGGCATTAAGGAAAAAAAAAAGAGAAAGTAGCTGCAAACTCAGGTTTAATCACAGAATGGTAAGGTTTGAGGGGACCTCTGGAGATCAACTAGTACAACCCCCGCCAAAGCAGGTTCACCTAGAGCACACTGCACAAGAACGTGTCCAGGCAAATTTGAAAGTCTCCACAATCTTTCTGGGCAGCCTGTTCCGGTGCTGTGACCCTCACAGTAAAGAAGTTTCTCCTTATCTTTAGGTGGAACTTCCTGTGTTCTAGTTTGTGTCCATTGCCCCTTGTCTTGTCACTGGGCACCACTGACAAGTCTGGCCCCATCCTCTTGACACTTGCGCTTTAGATGCTTACAAGCATTGGTAAGATGCCCTCTCAGCCTTCTCTTCTCCAGCCTAAACAGACCCAGGTCTCAGCCTTTATTCTTAGGAGAGATCTTCCAGTCCTCTAATAATTTTTGTAGCCCTCCACTGTACTCACTCCAATAGTTCCATGCCTCTCTTGAACTGGGGAGCCCAGAACTGGACACAGTACTCCTGATGTGGCCTCATTAAGGCAAAGCAGAGAGGGAGAACCTGCCTCAACCTGCTGATCATACTCTTCTTAATGCATCACAGGATACCATTGGCCTTCTTGGCCACAAGAGCACACTGCTGGCTCACGGTTAACCTGTTGTCCACCAGGACTTGCAGATCTTCCAGGAATGATTCTCCAAAATGAAAAGAAACCTAGAGCTCTGCACCAGCAGAATCGAGAAAAAACAAACCTCCTCTGAAGTCCAAAATGAATCTTAATCATTAATATCTACAAACTATACATCAGTATGAATAATACATATGCCAGATGAGAGAAAGTAAATGTTTGTTTCCTTAATAAGATAATTCCTTTGGAGATGAAGTAAAATAGTGGTTATTTTTACTTAAATGAGTTCTCATATTTTTCATCCTCTTAAAAGAGGAACTGCATCCCTTGTGACAACGGATTTTCTTGGAGATCAGTGTGAGCTGCAGGGCTCTGAACTTCCTAGAAACAACACTGAAATCTTGTAACATTCTGAAGACCATACTGTCTTTATTGACAATCATGTACTTTTAGTGCTTTTAGTATGAATTTATGTAGTTCGAGTTAAAAAAACACAGTGAAGCCAAATGAGAGTGCTACTGAAAGCATAATACCACCTTCCTCCTCCTCACTATTGATTGGACGTGTCTGGCTTTCAGTGAAGGACTAGAATAAAATTAATTTTCCCTGCTTTTGCACCAGACTTTTTGTAGTTTGCATCCTTAATCCACTTTCTACACTGGTTCAGCACGCAGAAGGATGTGTTACATGTGCACAAGCAATATCTTTAGTTACCGCTGAAAAACAATTCATAAAACCCTTAAAGCTCATTTTAATGAGCTTTAGATATCTAGTTCTGAATATGTAGAAAAGCAAATCTGGTTTTGTCATACAGACAATACCACCAAAAGATTAGGCCGTTCAGACAGTGAACTCAACTAGCAAGAACCAGGGACATACATGAGATAAAAGCAAAGGAGTAAACCTGGTAGACACAAAAGAGCATGTCTGGTCAGAAGCTCTTCATCAGGGGTCTACAGAACAGAGAACAAACGAGAGCTCTGCTTTGACAGATGGAGCTCTTCCAGTAATGACTCAAAACTATTAGAGAACACTTTTGAAGAGAGTTTCTCATGCCTTCCATCTAGATAGCTATATCTCTTAACAAGTGCCAACAGAGCACCACCTTTTCAGTTCTCTGTTTCCTTTTCCACTAAAAGTGAAATTTACATTAAAATTTACACTAAGAGTGGAAATTACATTACACTACAGGGTCAAAGCTGCACTCCTGTATTAGCAACAACCCAGGTGAAAGTTGTGAAGCTCAAGAGCATGCAAGTACTGACATGTGAACTCAGATACTCAGAACAACTACACCAGTTTTCTTCATGTGGCAAAACTAGCAAACCTGAAGGCACACTGCAAAACTACTGTTGTATATATAGATAATGTATTGGGAGGACACAGTCCAGCCAAAGCAGCAGGCTGCCATCATCAAGAGGAGAATCTGGTCATGAGAGCAGCCTTCTTGACTGCTCAGAGAGCTTAGAAGTAAAGTAGCTTGTGCCCTCTGAAATTTTGCTCATTCTCTCCAGACAGTGGAATAACTATTACATCTCATCAGCATCATTAGGCTGATCCAGAAGACTGAATTGTGAAACATTTTTAAAAGTACATAAATCCAATTTTTCTGGCAGTAAATTAATTTGCATTTTAGTGATCCCTAGTGAACCTAAAGAAAGGATGTATTTTCTCAGACTGGTAACCTCTACACAAAAATTGCTCTGAGTTTAATGCTTTGTTTTTTTTTAAAAAAGCTTGTGTGCACACAAAACCAATAAAAACTGAAGGGGTTGGAAAAACCAAACTACAATTCATATTTAATATTTATAAAAGGTAGAAAACTTTGAAATGTTGCATTTGTCCTACTCATTTTCCAGCTGCCTACTACTTACAGGTAAAGTTTCAAAAAAAAGTCTTCCTTTTAAGAGTAGTAAGTACTGGACTTTTGTAACAAAATGAGAATCTGGTGGAAACAAACTAGATTTCCATCATAAGATTTCTGTTTAAAAAGTAAAAACGGGCTCCAACTCAGAAGCCTACCTTTCCAGAAGCTAACACACGTTATAAGAAATAATTTTCAATTATTTTACAGCACCTTACACAAGAACATTGACTAGTATGACAAAAAGGATATTTCTACTTTTCCATTAGCCCCTCATGATACTTTGATAAAGCAAAATACCACAGGAGATGCAGAAAAGGTCCCTGGTCCACAAGAAAAACATTAGGTGAACAGCTTTTTTGTTGCACAAAAAGCAAACTGTATGGAAACATTCTTTTCATAGAAAAATGAGTTACAAGGGAGAGAACAGAAAATGAAATAGCTGTTCTGGCAGTCGATACTTCTCTTATCCTAGGAAAACATACCACATGTCATCCACCGTGAGAAATGTATTAATAAAGAAATTAAAAGTCTAGAATCCTGAGGCTGCCAAGTTTCATTGCAGCGTAAGAAAACCAAGTTTGGCTTCCTCTTACCTCCCACTCATGATCTTATCGAGTTCTTGTATTAGTCTTCCAATGACTCACATTCAAACAAACAAATCTTCATCTTTTAAATTATTTTTAATTACGTTATTGATAACATTTATATAGATATAAACAAGTAGAAAAAGTGCTTTATAAGATAAGAGAAATTTTAAGAAACATGCTAACCCTAAATTTTCTGTGTGAATGCTTATCTGTGGGTTGACAACATTCCTGTTCTGAATAATATCTTGTTTAAATTAAGATATATTGGAAGTACACTAGATATACTTCTTAGTATACCAATTAAGACATTGCTTGCTAAGAGAAATCTGTTCTACAGATGATTGAAGTATAACTTGGCAAAACTGTCAGAGCCATCTGATTTGCTACATAAAAATACTACCTCGTAAAACTCCTTTCCATCTTGAGGTGACTGTAAAGAAAAGGGTTTTCAACTTTTGTTTTTAAACCCTTGGAGAATTCATACTCTAGACATTACTCCATCTATCTAAAAGATAAAGCTAATAGAATATTACAGAATTGCCAAATGTACAGCAACAGCTAGATTTTTCCATGCAGTTAATACATTCTAGCCCATCCACTTCCTCAGCATTGCGTCAAGGACTTAAATCTTTCCTTATGAAGCGTTTTCCCAACACTGAAGTCTCTACATAATATTACATTTACAGTTTTCCCCAATTTCATTTAAAAAAAGAAACGAAAAAGAACAGATACTCCCGACATTATTTTTTTTTTAAATAATTTTAAGGCTTTCTCTAAAGGCACGACATCCATGTACTGCAATGTGATTCATATCTTTCCTAGGCATTAACTGAAGAGTGAAAGCGGAATTAAATTGTTAGGCCAACCTGCCAGCGCAAACAAGAACTCGAGTAAATGGTAGTTTTCCTCTTAATTCAAAAGGCTGTGTTTTGGGCAGAATTCACTCCAGTGCCTCCACAATGACCCACAGAAGAACCATCCCTGGAGTTCACAGCTCGCTGCTTGGCCACGGGCCACCCCCTGCGCCACGCAGGAGCTGGCGGCGCGTGCCTGCCCAAAGCTGCCAGCTCAGCGGTGCGCTCT